>NW_017307074.1:721787-742530 GCF_000935625.1 Nanorana parkeri | reverse complement strand
TGTAAAGCTCTACCCCCTTCCTATGGAGCTCAAGAAGGAACCTCAGGGCTTTCCCCAATGTGGTGAGGGAGTGGGTCAGATTGGGGATGCTGCTTTAACCCTCTTAGGTGTAGTGAGGGGGCGCAGTTCCCACAAGCATCATTTACCACGGGAAACAATGGGAGGAGTTACCAGTGTATTACCGCATATACTGGTGATTAAATACAGTACCCACAACCAAGGGTTAACGTATAACTCCCCACACTTTATCACATGAACCCCTGCGCAATTGCCTGGAGGAAGCTCCAACTATACACAGTGAGAGTCCAGAGTACAAGCAGTTCTATAGGAGGGTGTAATCTGTAGTTGAACCAGCAGATGGCGCTAGTATAAGGCTGTACAATGATCACAGGCTGTTAAGCTGAAATACTTGCAGTTGCGACGAGCAGTGCAGTCCTTGCCAGACGGGAGAGAGGTAAGCTGTGCTGACGAGCTGGGTACTCACTCCTGTGAGGTTTCACGGGTTCTAGCAGGTTGTGGCAGTTCAGTTGGGGGGTATGAGAGCAATTGCTCAGCGTACAGTTATCCATTGACTGAACGCCGAGCAATTGAATCTCCCTCGCTTTTAAGGAGGGAGCCGGCGGCCGTGGGCGGAGCGTGACGTCACTCCGTGACGTCTGAGCTGAAGGAGGGCCCGGGATCTGCGTCCCAGACGCTGCAGCTGGGAATGTCCGTGACAGTGTTATTTTTGAGCTCTACAAATTAATGAAATATTTTGATCAATTTAAAGGCCACCTTGTACCGCTGAAAGCGCTACCTTACAGGCTCAAGGGGATGACATATGGAACTGGAATAACATATTTTCAATACAGATGTAGCAATTATTTTTAATGATGCTATGTCTAGCCCCTGGTATGAGGATGACAGAGGGTTATGTTTCATTTCTCTAAAGTACACATGCAGTAATGTTACCACAATAAGTGGCAAAAAGAAAGACAATGTTCTACTAAATATGAATAAAACATGTAAAATAATGAAAACAAACATGTATTTGCACTGGTAACCTTCCACTTTTATTGGGAAAGTTGCAATATTGTTAACAGAAAATGTATTTCCCTACAGATAGCTGCCGCAATACTGTGGAGAGTCTGTACTCAATTACTGTACTAACACCACTGACTCTATTGTATTACTACCATTCTAATACTGGTATTATGTATTAAACCATAACCATTGTGTGTGAAAACGTGTTGTGATCTTGCTATTGAGTTTTGCATGAAATAACGGTCTAGGAAGTCTATGCTAACCTTTAATGCTACCTAAATAAAATAATGTGGCCATTCTGGGGGAAAGGAAGATGAGGACATTATAAAACCCCATTCACATATTGGTGTAGTGGGAAAGCACTTAACAGTGATGGAGGTTCCCGCATGTACACAGGGATTTGTTTCCCATGTTTGGCGTGTGTCCCCATGGATCCCCATTGGGACCCTGGATGTGCACCAAATGCATAAAACTAGTACATGTTGCAAATGGTGGCATGTGCTCTGCTTTTTTTTATGTGCGTTTGTGTATATTCTCACACGCGGGGAAAAAAGTGGTTCGGCTGCGTTTGGGGTGCCATTACCTACCGTGTTTCCCCGAAAATAAGACCTACCCCGAAAATAAGACCTAGTTCGGTGGTAGATCTCATATTACAGAAATCCCTGAAGATAGTGCTAGCCGCAGCTCCCTACCGCCCCCCTCCAGTAGCCAGGTAAGACATCCCCCGAAAATAAGACCTAGTGTCTTTTTTCGTAGAAAAAAATATATAAGACACTGTCTTATTTTTGGGGGAAACACGGTAGTAATGGCAATGCAAGTGCGTTCCAAGTTTGTGCACACATTGTTAACAGGAACTAAAGGGGTGTACAGCGATCTCTTGAGAGGGGATACATACTTGTATCCTTTATGCTTACACATCATTTCTAATGCATGCCAAAATTACATGGAGAAGAGGATTGGCTGGGCAGCACTTTCCATAATATGCAGCTATAGCACACTTACCTCTGGGTGTGCTCTCCTCCAGTGATTTGAGGCCTGCACTCTCTGCCTAATTTCGCTACCTTCGCCATCTTGTTCTGGGTCTGGCGTCTTCTGGTTTTGCCCATTGGGTGGATACTGATAATGTAACGCCCACAAATGTGTACTTGAGTTATGTTTTCCTGGCACATGACTCCATTCTCAGAATCTAACAGATGCCAGAAATGAACTGGGACTGTGCACTGTACTGTGCATGTGTTGCCGTCTATGTACAGGTAACAGACATTTGCTAGGAGATTAGATATTCAACAGCTTTCAAAGGTCTACTGGGCAGTCCAATGATATCACGGGACATTCCTCTCCTACAGCACCAATGGGTGGGCCTTACTGCTACACTGAACACCGCTCATATCATAATAGTACAATAATACCAGGTATTATTTTTACAAAGTTTTCAAAATGTAAGAAAATTACTTTTGAAATTAGATTAACATGTTAAACTGCACCTGTGCCTAGACTATGGACATTTAAAGATATTAAAAGAGAACTATGGCCTAACATTTTTTGGCCATAGTTCTCTTCAGGGTAACAGGAGGACATATAATAATGTCCTCCGGTGATCCAAAACACAGTATATAGCGGGCCACACGGCAGCCGGGATAGATCCCGACAATACTGTCAAGATCCTGCCCGCTGGGTGATTGACAGCTGCCTCTACATCTCTATCCAGCTGTGCCCGCCCCCTCCCCTGTCCATTCCTCCAGTCAGTGTTGGGGAAATGGAGAGGGAAGAAGAGGACCCCTGTGGGGAGCGGTGACTCACAGTCCACGCTCACTGCAGGGAGAGTATTAGGAAGTCAGTGATCAGCGGTATGTGTTCACTGCCTTCCTGATCAATAGAGTTGACCTGTAACAGCTTCAGTGTCACGGGGGCGCTTGAACTATGGGGATGAGTGTTTTTCCCTCATCCCATAATTCTCCTTTAAATAATTTACATATTCATAAGAGCAGCAAAAGAGCTTTAAAAACATCAATTTTGATATCTCAAGATGCTTTTAATGTGAATTAATTCATTCTCAAAGATCACAACAAGGACTATAGACTCTAGAAATTGGGGTTCTAGCTTCAAAACACTTGATGGTTGCTCACATTAGAAGGCTGGCATCCTGCCAAGATCTTCTCTCCATAAGAAAACTAAGATTTCGGTAACTGTGTTCTGAACTTTGAAAAAATACATTTAACCACAATGCTTATAGAAACATAGATGATTGAAGTCTTGTTTTAAAGTGCTATTACTGTTTGTTCAGAACATGTAAAGGCTTTAGTATACATGATCTGCACACAGATTAACTTTATGCCTACAGTGATTTTAGTGATTGGGCTTAGATCTATTTTGCTGTATCCATAGACATGTAAAACTGTCAAACAATGCTAACGTTACACAAATATGTCAATCTTACTGGGTAAAGGGTCTTTCTTTCAAAGGTGTAGTCTTTCCTAAATGAATGGCAAGGAGCCTTTGTGCATGGGTGCATTTACCAATGTCTATATTTGTACTTTTATTTGTCAACTCAAATCCAAAAAGCATATTAATTTGCATATTAATTACATAATGAATTTGATTCCATTTTCATGTGCATGCATGTGAATGAATTATAGATGTGTCTGGATGCCTGCGCAGGTTGTGTTGTCTGGAACTTTTGATTCATAGCCATCAAAGTGTGTAAATTAATCTTACATAAAGATATTTTGAAATATATCTCCCTTCTGGCCCTGCAGGATGGAAACCAACATAGGCTCAAAATATGGAAATCTAGTTTGAGTCATTTAAATTCATCATGTGGGTATTTTTATTTTGCTATGTCAGATATAATTTACCTATAATACGTCTTTGCCAGTAATGTAAAAATGTCCATATGTAGTATAATACCTTTTATGAACACGTTAAACTTAAGTATAGTTCATAATCGGCTGACGTGGCATTATGAAATAACACATGTTATCAAATGGTTGGTAAGAAAAAATATTCTTTATAGATGTACTGTATCTAAGCACACTGTAATAATTCTCCTTGCAGAACTCAATGCAACATTGCTCTACCAATAGAGGTTAATATGCCGCTAACAAATCCCTAACAAGAAGACTGGTAGTGTTACTGGCACCAAAGAATTTAAATGAATAAACAGATACATTTACTGCATATGTTAGTATACCTTGCATGCTGATTATGTATTCTATGTAGTGTGTTAACTGTTTTGAACTATATAGCTGTTTTAATGCCAGTTTTGCTTTATATTTTTATAGTTCCGTGTTGCACCAGAACATTCCACTGCTTAGCCTTACTTAGTTGTTGGTAATGTTAAATAAAGGATCACTCAGAACTTTGACATTTGAAATTACCTTTTGCTTAAAAACATAATTTTGCAAACCAAAGAATAGATCGCAGATTAGGCAGTATTAGCCAGCCACATTCAAGTGGACTTGTTCTGTAATGCTAAATACATTTTGCCTCTCATCCAAATAGCTTCCTCCTTTCAAATGAGTGTCATGAATAACTCAGTCGTCTTAACCCAATCACCATTGTATCATGAATTATGTCAAGGCAAATTCGGTTGCCCCAAGACCACAATGGAAGGTATGAACGTTTTGATACCATTTTGGTTTAATTACATAGTTACATAGTATTTGAGGTCGAATAAAGACACAGGTCCATCAACTTCAACCTAATGCGTGTATGTATGTGATACATAATACAATCATTAATGTGCCAAGACATTCCTGGAACAGGTTTTAATTGTTTGAGTTGCATGGCTAAAGGTGTAAATTGGTGGGGGAAAATGTTAAAAATGCACATATAATACAGTTTTAACACAATTACCCAGAAAATACTAGGTATTTATTCTTATGTGATAGTATTGGTCCCTGGTGATTGACGCTGCACTGTCACACGGGGCAGGAAGAATGTCTTCAGCTCTGGGTAAGCTCTAACTAGAGCTTACACATGGCTTACTTTCCTGGCTCCAGGACCTGAACAGAGCAGCTTTTCTTTAAAGCATCTTTGTATGTATTAATATGTCAGTACATGTATTTTGATAAATGCAAGCAGTGCAAGTACCTAAGTAGCAGTTTCTTTACAACAGAGCTGGAGTGTGGGAGGAATAAGCAGTAGAAGGAGCCAGTCAGTTCATGACAAGAAGTAAGTTGATAGGAGGAGAAACCAGTGTGACAGAGAGATGAACTGTGCTGCTTCTCCTTTCACTGTCCAGTTACAGGCTGAGGCAGGTCCAGGATTACCTGAGCTCTGAGAAAGTTTGTTGCGTGATGATGGCTATCAGACTGAAAATATCTAGTGGAAGAAAACTCTGGATTGAAGGTGAATATTGCAGCAAAAGCATGTGTTGCTATTTTATCTTTTACTGAGCTATTCATTTTTATCTTGGGATTTTTGGTTGGATTTCTGCTTTAAAAGAATAACTCCAGGAATTTTTTTATTAATCCGTGCAATGGGGATACTCCTGAATTGGAAGTGTTAAGTGCTTCTTTGTGTCTAGGTGCCAAAAAAAAGCATATTGACCATTATTTCTCTATAGTAAAACATGCAGCCCGGGCTGAGCAAGTGTGGTTGGACAGATTTGAAACCGCCCCTTCACAGATATAAATAAGTTTGCTCAGTAGTATGTTAACTTTGCAGCCTGGAAAATATCTTTCCTATGAGTGCTTAGAACGTGCCTGCACATGTATCTGATTGCCCTCTTAGGTATATAAGCACTTGAATAGGTTACGAGCCCGGTTTTTAAAAAAAAATGTTTGAGTCCTTTAAGCAAAAAATAATTTTAAAGTAATTTTCCAGGCACCCACATAATTTTTAATAGAATGTAGTCATTTGCAAAATTGCATATTACTGTGGGCTTTCTAAATTCGTTTTTGATTACAATCTGCATTGTGTTTCTTAGACAATAATTCAATTTTATTTTTCTGTTGACAACAACCATGTTTGCTGTTAATGCGGTACAAGATATATAATACACCTTGCCTGTCTTACTAATTCAAACCCTCTAGGAGGCAATTAGTTCAATAAAAATTATGCTTTGTGCACGGCCCTTGTTAAATGCCCACCACAATTTTTCTATCTTAAGCAATTCCATATAAAGCAGAAGTTTAATCAAGATAAAGGTGCATTCAGGCAAACTGATATTCTGTGATTCCGATGCAGAGTTGTTCATAAAGACTTAACTCATTAGGCACAGCTGATAAATGTGGTAGAGATAAAAGGTGAGAAAGGCAAGATTCTCTCTCAGAAATACACTAGTAATTTGTCCATGTTGCTAAAAATCTGTTCTGTTTAATCATGATCATAAGGGTAAAGCCAGAAAAGTATCTAGGCTGTTCACTATGTAAGGGAAGTTTCGCTTAGCATAGTGAATGTGGTGAAAATTCCCTTTCCAAAGAACACTTAACCATAAGAAAGGAAAATAAAACAGAAAAATATTTTCACTTGCACATGATTAGATGATGGAAGTCAGCAGAGCTTCACCCCATTTGCCAAGCTAAGTGAAAATTCCCTTGCAGTGAACAGACTATTTGCCTTTAGTAAATCAACTCCTTCGTCACCTTGCCCATTAAGTGCAAACTAACAGTGTTTTTTCATGGACAACCCTTCCCGACCCACTGATACTAACCTTGCCGGCACTTCTCCGATGCTCCTTTCTCCATTGCAGCTGGCACAAAAAAATCCCTAGTATCAGCCAGTGTTGAATGCTAGGGGTAATAGTGACATCATCCCCATGTCACGTGACAGTGCTCAGACCTGTTATATTTCATATAATTACATGGGAGGAGGTCGCTTGCTCCCCCATACCTAGAAGCACCAAGCCCTTTTGCATAGTCGCTGAACCTGTGACCAGACTAAATCTAAATCACATTAAACAATTATAAACAGTTGCCATTTTATTAAAATACTTGTTTTTAACTTTTTTAATTCTTTGCTTCATCTGCAGTGCAGAGATGGCAGCATGGCATTTCTCAGGGCTGGTTTGCTGATGCTGACAACAGTGAAGCATGCCTGAGTAAAGTGTATTAAAACAGCCACTTATAGGCTCTATCAAAAGCCACATATGACAGGGTTACAATGGCAGAGAACAACTGGGAGATAGGAACAAAGCGTTGTCAACCTACAACAGGAAGTGCCTGAACAATGACTTTCATAGTAGGATCACCAGGTAATAAATTAATGTGACTGCAGATTTAAATATGTAGAAAGTTAAAAGAGAACTATGGGATAACCTTTTTATCCCATAGTTCTCTTAAGGGTCACGGGAGGACATATACTAGCATCCTCCCGTGACCCAATGCTCAGTATATAGCGAGCTACAACTCACTATATACTGAGAGCGCCGCAGGCGGGACAAATCCCAAAAATGCTGTTGAGATCCACGCAGCTGCGTGAGTGACAGCTGTATAGTCTACTACCATCAATTTATCATCAATCTATTATGAAAGCCTATTAACAATCATATAAAAGTGTATTAATTATAGGCTTTCATAATAGATTGATGATACATTGATGGTAGTAGACTTTATTGACTAGGGTGATGAATAGTCTTTTGCTATTGATGATTGTGAATAGGCTCAGCTAAGGCCTTGGTTAGACTTCAGCATATTATTGATAGTAATGTCTTATAGCAGAGATGGGAGTTTTACAAATGTTTATGGTAATTGGTAGGCTTTTGTATATTGATAATAATTGAAGACAGTCTTAGAGAGGTAGACAGCCTAGTTATCTAAGATTTAATAAGATGTTGGTAATTGTAAACTGCCTTTTGTAGCTTGATGATGACGGATGATGTGGAGTTATTTGCATACCAGTCAGTCAGTATTATTTATACAAAAACACTCCTTTCCTTCCTGTTCATAGAACATTTGGTGAAACACATTCTGATACTTTGTTAAACCTATACCAAGCCACACAACTAACGCAACATAGGATCAAAGAGATGATTTATTCGTAGTAGGCCACAAAAATTATTCAGGGGCCATGTAATATTACAATTCTATCAAAGATGGACATAGTCTGCTATGCACATTTTCTGCATGGTGTCATTTAAACTTCAAGTTGCAGTGCAAGATCCGACATAAACAATGACAGAAAAATCATTAAAATAGTGAATGGACTTCATTACCTTTATCTCTTCAGGTTCTAAAACAGCAGAGGAACACCTTGACCAATCTTCACTCAATGCATAAGCAATCTAGCAATAACTGCACTGTAGGAAATGTGTAATAAGGTCACTAAGTTAAATGACAGCAAATTTCTCAAGTCTTGGTGCTGGAGATTCATTTTCTTTACCAAATTATTGTATATTGTCAAGTTAAATTGCTTGCATTTTTACGCAACTGTGCTCTATCATTTCTTGGATTCTAAACGTTATGCCCTTGAATGTGTTTTTCATTCTCATAGACTTGGATTGAAATTGGAAAAATATTAAATCTGTACTGGTTAGGTTCAGCAGTTAAGTCAATTTACTTTCTTGGTGTGCAATAAATATGATTGAAGTAAAGGATACTATCCATAAATCATTTTAACTTATCAGCACTTCTAGAATTGTTTTGCAGACAGCCTGAAGAAAAAGAGCCATAGAAAACAGCTTTATGTGGTTAATAAGAATAAAGAATTGCATTAAAATGATATTAAATGACAATTAAATTCAATTACAAACACTGGGATAATTATGTATATGCAGCATGGACACATAAATAACCCTGAGTTATTAAAAAGCATCAGTCTGCTCTTAAACAATTTAAAAGCTCATGTTTATTTTAACAGAAATGGAAAGATTGTAAAGAATATATATAGAGTTTAAATAGAAATACAATTCAGCCAGTTTGAAGATTACCAGTGCTATAGAGCCAGTGGAACAGTTTATGAAAGTTATTAGCTTTAAAAAAAACTGGAATCTGAATTTGCTAAAGAAATTTACTTTTCTAAAGGACTTTTCAAAGTTGTGCCAAAGTATTTTTATTTTAATGTACATAAAATGTTAATTTCATTACAAGCAAATCATGGTAAATACTTTTTAAATGTATGTACATTTCAATATATAAATACAAATTATTACAAATATATTATCTTATTAATTATCATACAAAAAGAACTGTTGACCTAATCTTTTTGGCAATGAGCTTAAGAATTCTTGTCTTGAAATAATTTGTGACCTTACTGATCATAAAAGTAATTCTATTTTTAGTTTATTATTGATTAATTTATATTTCTATAATTGGCTGACATTCTCAATTTTTAGTACTATATATGCACAAAAAAGCTTGAGCACAAGGATAAGGGACTTTATATTAGCCATGTGACTAATTTTGAAATCTTATTGAATCAAATGAAAATAGCTGTAGAGCCAAAGGAAATCTCACCCCTCCAATTCCTTAGCTGCCATCAGGAAAAATAGCTGCCACAAAAAAATGAGATAGGCCTTATTATAACTGACTGTAATACTGACTTTCTTAGCCGGGCTACTTAAGTTGCATATAGAGGAAACATAATTATTCTATAGCTGTCTACAGGCATTAATTCAGGCAAAAGAGGAGAGGGGGGTTTCAAAAACATGTACTAGGCATTGTTAAATGTATTGACAAAAGAGACAGTTCCTAAGCTGAAAGGCTAAGGGCTGGAAGTCATGGAGGGCTTTTTAGGCAATTATAGGACCTTCACAGACACTTGAAATTGTGTTAAAATATCATATTTCATTAAAGACATTAAAAATACAAAACATAAAAACATATATGCATATTGGTGCTCATCCTAAACTTGGTAAGCATAAACCTTGTATACTCATATACAGAGATGATGACAAGTAATGGTCAGTGAGTCCTTAGTTGGAATCAATGGACGGTTACTCTTGTGGAAAATCCTCTATGCGTTTCACCACAGCTGTGAGCTTCATCAGGGGGAACATATTCCAATGATGTGGATGATTGTAACCATATATGAATATAGCAGCAGCTGTTCTCCCATTGGAGTTAGCATTTGCTGCTCATCTTGGAAAGCCTCAACACATATGCCATTTAAATCAACAGGCATTATCTCCATTGCAGTCCTCTCCTCATTGCTCGGTTTTCTCCTGCGGCCCCTTAGGTGGAACCAAGGTCGTGACTATTGAAGCCTTTGCAGTCCTGTTTTGCTCACTTCAATGGGGTGGTGCTTGGTGAACAGGGACAATGGGAAACAAAAGCAGCCACCCTTCAGAAGGAAGGACAGTGTCAGCACTAATTCAGACAGGATTTGAAGATCTACAGCCGAGTGATACACAAATAAGATGTTCTTATTAGTCAAGGTGCTTTAATGCAATTTTAAGATTTAACTCCTACATTTAGTGTCACTTTAACTTACCCATTTAGGTCTTATGATATTATAAAGGAGCAATTGCATTGACAATATACAATTTTGTATACTACTGTACTGATACTGAAAACACAGTTTTGGAACTGTATATAGTCGTTTGTATGGACATACTTAAAACAGAGCCTCACTTGTTTTTTTGAGCAATTTTTCTAATGAACAGTAAAGAGAATGCTCATTTCCAATGTTGGATTTGGTGTTTTGCACAATTTGATGGTATACCAAATGTATGAGATGCAAAGTGAGACGTTTATTGTAGCATTATCTATCAGAAACCTTTGAGGAATTTTTTTAAGGCAAATGTAGAGGAGAAATCTCCCAATGGGGCATCTGTTTCAGTGATGATTGTCAAAGGTGGGACTTTTATGCAAACAGTTATCTACATGGTTGAAATACATATATGTTTTCTATTTTACATGACAATAGTTTGTCATTTTGGTCAGTTGTTCTTGTTATGGACTCTCACATGTAAATTCTATTTTGGTATTTTCTAATTTAGTATTTACACCAAGCGTGTCCGATATAGATTAAAGATAAACAAATTCACTGATGCAGGTGGTGGTGGGGTGGGCCTTAGTGGTTTCTTGCACCGGGGCCCTGAGGTTTCTAGTTATGCCTCTGTATAAATATATATTTAACAATATCTAACAATAATAATAGAACGATGATAAATATAACCTTAGTAGAAAGAGAATACAAATTAGAAAATAACTATAATTGTCTTAGCCAGTAAACAGTTAACACCATTTTTAATAACATATATGTATTCATTATTGTAAACATAATTGTTCTTTGTATTCGTCCTTATTCTCCCTATTAGCCATGTACCATATTTACAAGTACCAGGCTTCAGATCAATAGCCTCAAGGTAAAGGGCAAAATGTAACCCTCCGATATAGATTATAATGTTTCCAGGTCCCTTTAATCAATACTGTAACTGGCATACAGAAGATCAGCTAACAAAGGGGGAAAAAATGATAATACAAAATATAAATAAAATATGGGGTTTATTTAGTAAAAGAGCTCAAACAGCAAAGTAAATGTTAAAAATGCGGCAACCAGTCAGATATTAACTAAAGTCAGATCACCGAATTACATGTTTTATTTGCAATTGGCTATTCGAGTCTGCACTTTATTGCTTTATTTAAAATTAACTCAAAAAGATCTGCTATGTTATCGGGAACATTTAAAAATGTTAATTGTTCCTAAGAAGTACTCTAACATTTGTATGTTTGCCTTGAATTCCTCCTGAAAAGTTGCAGTGCACTTCCTGGTATGTGAGGTGTCTAGGCACCGCAATTGCTATATACCTGCGTAGTGGAATCTAAGGCACTGCCACCTCTAACTGTTACGCTAGCCATACATTCGGTGAATTTTGGCTGCTTCTTCATGAATCGGCTGAAATACGCTCGCTCCACTCTTTGCTAGAGACTCTGACATGAGGGAGTAAAATCCTGCCTCTACCAAGATGGCTGCCTCCACACAAAGACAGTGCAGAACAAGGCCTGTAAGTCAATAATGGGGAAAGATCAGCTGCAGGGGCTGAGTCTTCTTTGAAGTTTGTTGAAAATGACTAAATGGGTAAAACACATACTGTATATATCACTCTTTTCCAGGTTTTATACTATGGCACGTAATCTAAACTACTGTGAACTGCTTCAGGGTGCATACCTGGGGAAGAGATAGGATATATATTTTTATATATATTTTTATGTTGCTGTTATGTTGCTGTTAAGAACAAACTTTTGTGTCTGAAGAGGGTGTGAGAAGTAGTTGAGAGAAAATATTAAATAAACACAGTTATATATTTAAAGTAGAACATGGATATTGGTGCAAGTATACAAATTATTTAACCAATACATGTAAGTGCTAACAGCTTCCAAGTAAAGGCTGAAGTAATTTGTCCAGAAAGGGTGACTATAATTGTTCTTAAGCAGCCAATCACCAAGCAGCAGCACTGTCATCTGAGAGGAAGAAGTGAGTCACATGCTCCTTCATATTCAAAAGTATTGCAGATTTTCTTCACTTTCGGTGGCTAAGCAGAGTAATGGTAGCGCAAAGTAAAGGTAAGTATGTGCTATGGGCGAAGGGGGCATAAAAGGAAACCAGACGTTTGCCCTGCCTGGGCAAATCACAGCTTTGCTTAAAGTGACACTAAACTCAGGAGTTAAATCCTAAAAATGCATTCAGGTACATTAACTATTAACAAAAATGTATCTTATTTGTGTATCACTCAGCTGTAGATCCTCAAATCATCTCTGAATTGGTGCTGACACTGTCCTTCCTTCTGGAGGGTGGCTACTTTTGTTCCCCATGGTCACTGTGTGTGTTGTAAAGTAGCCACCGCTCCAAGCTCACTCCTGTGATGGACTCAGCACAAATCTCAATATAAATTAGTAAACTAAACCTGAGATTGTAGTCCATCACAGCAGCGAGCATGGAGTGGTGGCTACTTAGCAACACACACAGGGACCATGGGGAACAAATGTAGCCACCCTCCAGAGGGAAGGACATTGTCAGCACCAATTCAGAGAGGATTTGAGGATCTAAAGCTGAGTGATATACAAATAAGATACATTTTTGTTAATAGTTAAGGTACTTGAATGCATTTTTAGGATATAGCTCCTGAGTTTAGTGTCACTTTAAGCAAAGCTGCGATTTGCCCATGCAGAGCAAAGGTACTGGTTTCAACTGATGACAACTTTACCCCATCCGGTAACATACTTTTAGCCCCAAACCAACTATGTTCTTCACAATGAAAACTTCTTGATGGCTCTTACTCATATTGCATGCATGCTGCAGCCCTATTCAATCCATTGAACTAGACCTCTGGAGGCCGCCAGTATGGATGTCGCATAGGCGTGAATAGATCCATGCACAGCGTAAAGGAGCCATATAGAGGTTGTCATTTTAAAGGCTGTGCGGCACCAGGCAGGGCCACACAGCAAACATCACTGGATCAGGGCTGTAGGTATGTACCAGGTGGCCTGCAATTAAGGAAGTGGGGCATTTAATTAAAGAACAATTTCACCTTTGGTCCTTTAAGTTTAACAACGGGCACTCACAACATACACATTTTTTTTTTTTTTAAATGTAACGTGATATTATTGGTCCTAGCGTCTCAAATTAAGTAAACTAAATAGTGCAATCTATTGAAAGGGCAACAAGGAAATAGTGCAATCTCGATTTCTGTTCATTAAATTACACGGTTTTACCTGCCTTGGGAAAATAGGTTTTAACAGGTGTATAGTTTTTCTTGCCAAATCAAGAGCGAGGATTATTTATTATCTCGTAAATACCTTATTTTGAATGATGATCTCATTTACATACTCAATTTACAAGCCAGATGGATAGACACAGCTGGAAAAAAACTACAACCCAAAATGGAGTAATCACACAAAAGCACCTGATTGTGTTTCTTTTTAAAAGTCACTTTTTATTTTTCACATCTCATTCAACACATGTACTTTTACTTGAACAGAGACTGGTTTGTAAATGGGAATACACACAGAAAAAACATATTTTTTATTTAAAAGGACAAATATACATGGGGTGTGGGTGCCGTGTAACAGTACCTAAATGTATAGTCTACCTTTGTGACCATGTTTTTTGTTACACTTATATAATTAGGGTGTAACATAAAACATTGTCACCTTACCCAGCTTTTCCTTCAGGATTTTGTTGTTTGAGATTCATATGGCTGTGAGGACAGAGCCAGAGATCCATTCACAGGGATAGGTGAAAGGAAGACTATAAGTTCCATTTGCTGCTGCAGTAAAAGGACTCATACAGCTTAAAAATGAACAATTGCGGTGACATCACTGCACTTGTAGTCCCTTGATTACTCCCTACAGCCCCATATATATATTCAAATGGATTTGCAGCAAAGTTTGCCTGAAACCTTGAAATGTGCATAGTTGACCAGATTTCTTTTACGATATTAGATATTTTTTCTGCATGCCCCTTCCTGGTATATAACAGGTATGAGTCATTTGATGCTGGGCCCAATATTCAATGTAGTGAAGGGATTTGTAAAATTACTGGAATCATATTTTACATGCCAGCACAGGATGAGCATTGTATTTATTGTATATTGTTCATTATTGAGATGGTTTTGAAAAACTAAGGGTGTCGAAATGGTGACTCTAGTAATACACATCCAGTCATCGCTTCTAGCAGCAACATACAAAATCATAGGAACAAGACTGCAAGAAGCTAATATCGAATCAAATACAGGTTCTTATATTGCTTTTACTAAACTATAGCTTATTTTTGTATCACTCGGCTGTAGATCCTTAAATCATCTCTAAATTGATGGTGACACTGTCCTTTCTTATGGAGGGTGGCTACGTTTGTTCCCCATGGACCCTGTGTGTGTTCACTCTTGTGATGGACTATTCAATACAATACAATACAAATTTGTAAATTAAGGGGTCTATTCACAAAAGGGTGAAGATTTTGGAGAAGGCAGGAGAAGTGAACAATCTAGGACAACATAGCTGAACTGGAAAGTGAGCTGAATTGGAGAATTGTTCCAAATCAGCTATTTTGGCCTAGATTATTCACTTCTTCTGCCTTCTCCAAACTCTTCACCCTTTTGTGAATAGACCCTATAGTGTGATATTGTAGTCCGTCATCAGAGCGAGCTTGGAGTGGTACAACATTCACAGTCACCATGGGGAACAAAAGTAGCCACCCTCCAGAAGGAAGGACAGTGTCAGCACCATTTCAGAGATGATTTGAGGATCTACAGCTGAGTGATACACAAAAAGGCGACATTTTTGTAAAAGCAATGTAAGAACCTGAATATGACTTGGTATTAGCTTCTTCCAGTCTAGTTCCTATGGTTCTGTACGTTGCCGCTAGAAGCGATGGCTTGATGTGTATTACTAGATTCAGCATTTCAGCACCTTTATAGGGTTATTCACAAAGCTGCCGAAGGCAGCCGTGTGAATAACCGACCCGAAGTGAAGTGAGCCGAACGCTGTTCGGCTATTCACTTCAGGCTTGTACGGCTAAATTCAGCCATACACCGACTGAAATCAGCCGCACACCGACTGAAATCAGCAGCACATCGGCTGGCTTCGGTTCGGCCGAACATGCTCAGCATGTTTGGCCGACCCGAAGTGCAGAAGGAGTTCGACTCAACCGATCCAACATCTGGATCGGCTGAGCCAAACCTCCGGCAGGCTACTCTCTGCTGTTCGGCCTATTCTCATAGATGCCGAACAGCAGTGAGTGATAACCAGGGGACGCTGATCTGTCTCTGCAAGTGGCCGGAGCCAGCCGTTAGATGATGGCTGGCTCCGCCCAGCTGTCAGTAGCAAGCCGTTCGACCAGCTTCGGCTTTCACCTTAGCTCAGTCAAGCTGAAGCATATGCCGTCGCCTCGATTGAGCCGCTCTGCCAACTTCGGGAGCTGTACGGGCTATAGTGAATAGCCCGTACAGCAGCCCTTCGGTTCTACTGAACCAAAGGGCTCCCATAACCAAAGCTAGCCGAAGGATCAGCCGAAGCTATGGCTGGATCCTTCGGCAGCTTTGTGAATAACCCTCTTAGTGTTTTAAAACTATCTCACATATCTCAAATACAATAAATGCAAGCCGAGTGATACACAAATAAGGACACGCATTGTTAATAGTTAAGGTGCTTGAATGTAGTTTTAAGATTTAAGTTTAGTGTCACTTTAATGAAGAATTAATGATTACAGAGCTGCATTAGGTTGTGTCTTCTATTTCTTCCTGGAGTTCAACTTTAATTACAGAATTAACATGAGAAAAAGTAAAAAATTCCATTAGCCTGGTATTCCCTACCTATCTGGTACATATCCTTTGTGATGTTGAGTACATCAGCTACAGAGTTTTCGATGTGTCTGGACAAGTTATATTTTCAGAGCTGTTTATGCAATGGATCAATGCAAAGCAGCCCCGGGCTAGAAAACACAAGGTTATGTACTCTATTAGTTTAGTAGGTCAAGTAATAATTAGTAGCTTGAGGCAGCAATATATGATGGCAGAAAAAATAGGCCTGATTGGAACTTTACTCCACACATAGCATTGTAGATTTAATGAATATTAGTTTTAAAGTAATATTTTAACCTAAACCTGGAGACGGGTACACAACATATTGTGTTGTCCAAAGAAAAGGTATGCAGGCAGCATGTATAAACACTTGTATGTGGACAGAATATAATTACACAAGAATAAGGCAAATATCTATTCTGAGTGAAGTGTGCTATCTCTTGAAAGAAAAAGATTGAGACATAGGAGGGCAAAAGTGAAAGACATCATTCCTCTGGGACCAGGACTAAATCTACCCTAAGCTTATAAGACCATGGCTATTTTCTGTCTTTAGAAGGAGATAATATTTGTTCTGTATTAAGAATAAAATATCTTGTTCCTTCTGAAATGAAACAAAGAACCTGGATCAAGTTTAGGTTAAAGCTAAAATAGTCAATATGATTGTGGAGATACGGCTTGTGACAGGTTTGATTAAAAAAATAATAAAAAAAATTAGAGATTCCCATGGTATGCTCCGGCATCTCAGGGAAACAAAAACTGTAACTGAATATTTAACAAAAGTATTCCACAAATATGCCATAGTATGACCTCAAAGGTATCGACAGTATGCTGAAATTGTAGTTTGGATTTATAAGACTGTATTATAAAAAAGAGAGATGAATAAAATGAAATATGGAAGTATACATACTGTAAGAATATGTGCATTTGGAATGTACAGAAGGTTTTATATATATATATATATGAGTATTGCTTCTGACCGGAAGAAGAGAGGTTCACTCTCGAAAGCTTGTCTTTTATACATTTTGTTAGTCCGATTAAATAATCCGTAGTACATGATATGTAGCCCTGTACCCCCTTTTCCACTTACAGAGCTAGGTTATTGTTTTTCTTTAAATAAATATTCATGTAATTTTATTGGTATCTATCCTCATTTTGTACATTTACCAGTAGCTGCCTCATTTCCCTCGGCTTATATTCGAGTCAATACTTTTTCCCAGTTTTTTGTGGTAAAATTAGGTACCTCGGCTTATATTCGGGACGGCTTATACTCGAGTATATATACGGTAGCTTAATGAATGTGGTGAAATTTACTTGGCAAAGAATAGCTAATCATGTGCAAGGAACAAAAAAAAAACTGTTTTTTTACTTGCATATGATTGGATCATGGAGGACAGCAAAGCTTCACCTCATTTACTGAGCTTAAGGAAAAATTCCCTACCAAGGTAAAAGTCCCCTTGCAAAGTGAACAGCCTATTTTCATCTACTAACTTGACCCCAGTGACATCATCACTCCAGCCTTATTTGGCTAAAATAATTGTTTTCTATTGGCTGAAAGCTTACTGTGCTGTGCTATGACAGTGAACTGCCAGCCAATAGAAAATAAAATAATTCAACTCTACTAGAAATGGATGGATGATGTGATTGTTTGTAGAAAGACCTACGATACAGGTATACTCTGCTGCAAAGGATATTTAAGTTCTAATGTAATGTTTTTACATAGTGGTTTATTCACTAAGCTGCCGAAGGATCTAGCCGTAGCTTCGGCTGATCCTTCGGCTTGCTTCGGGCCCAGGACAGCTGCCGAAGTCGCCTTCGGCTCAGTCGAGCCGAAGGCATATGCTACTGACTACTGGGCCAGGAACCAGGGATGCTGATCTCCTGATAGCCCAACTCTCCCGGAAGCTCCAGGAGTCTCCCGCTATTAGATAGCGACTCCCGTAGCAGAACGGTCCAGCCAATAGAAAACAGTTGGGCGGAGCTAACGATTGCTAGCTCTGCCCAATAGTTTTATATTTAATTGTTTCTACTTTTTTTAACTGTTTTTCTATTCTGCTCGGTACCACAGAGGTACTGAGCAAAATAGACGATCCTAATGCCGCGCGGGGGCATTCGGCTATTCACTTACTGCTGATCGGCATCTATGAGAATAGACTGAACAGCAGCGAGTAGCCTGCCGGAGGTTCATCTTAGCCGATCCAGATGTTGGATCGGCTGAGTCGAACTCCTTCTGCACTTCGGGTCGGCCAAACATGCTGAGCATGTTCGGCCGACCCGAAGCCAGCCAAAGCCACCCGATGTACGGCTGATTTTAGCCGATATACGGCTGGAATCAGCCGTACAAGTCTGAAGTGAATAGACGAACAGCGTTCAGCTCACTTCATTTGGGTCGGTTAGTCACTCGGCTGCCTACGGCAGCTTAGTGAATAGACCCCATAGAGTTTCACAGCTGCTGCCTAGGCAAATGCTACAGCTCCTATGCACGGTACTATTAGATAGGAAATCAAGAAGGAATAGCAAAGGTCATTTTAGTTTTGGCAATTTCAACACTAAAGGAAACAATAACATCTTCTGTCCTGACATTTTTTTAGGATCAACTGTTACTAAATTACAGGTTATAGATGCTTTAAAGTAGTACTTGAGCTTTTAGGAAGACATTTTAAAAAATCTAGACACCCTGCAAACTTTAAAATGTAAAAAGCAGCTTTTGGTGCAAAAATAATCTTCAATTCAGTGTTGCCCACTGCAGAAAGTCCTCTCTGCTGCTGGAAAGATCAGAGCTAAATGTCTGCAGTCTTCCAGTTTGAATTATGGGCGGTGAAATTCGTCCCACTTCCTCTGAGCCCAGGCTGAACACCCTCTGTAGTTCTGCTTTATACCACGTTGCAAAGCAAGGCCTGGGCAGTGTGTACTGTACAAATAAACAGAGTATTACATATATATTGATGACGGCTCTAAAACGGGTCTCATCAATAAGTATAACATTTTATGAATTTTCAAAAAAACTTTCACACTTCCTCCCTTTTGTGCATAGATCTATAAAGTGCATATATTCATAAAGTGTATATAAATTAATCTAAATTTCTATAGTTTATTAAGTATAGAGAGGAACACATGTATTCGGTTTTTATCACATAGACACATAAAGACACATATTTTTGTGTCTTTATTTATAATTCTACATAACATTTTTATCCTTTCTCTGACAAACTGAATGTTCTAGAGAAAATTGTTCTAGAAGCAATTTAAATGACTAGTGGTATAGCTAATGCTGGTGTTAGGGAGGATATGCTGTTTGTCTGTATTAGCTGAAATGATAATAATAATAATACTATTAATCATCATCACCATCATAATAATACATTGCCTGGCCAAAACAAAAGTCACGCACACTAATATTTCATTGGACCACCTTTAGCTTTGATTACAGCATGTATTTGCTGTGGCATCATTTCAATAGGCTTATGAAACGCCACAACATTTATTTCCATCCAGAGTTGCTTCAATTTTTCACCAAGATCCTGTAGTGACGATGGGAGAGTCAGAAAACTGTGTAAAGTCTTCTCCAGCACATCCCAACGATTTTCAATGGGGTTAAGGTCTGGACTCTGTGGTGGCCAACCCATGTGTGGAAATGATTTCTCATGTCCCCTGAACCATTCTTTCACAATTTGAGACCAATGAATCCTGGCATTGTCATCTTGGAATATGCCCATGCCATCAGGGAAGAAAAAATCCATTGATGAAAAAACCTAGTCAGGTAGTCAGTTGATCTCATTTTATGACGACATAATGTTGCTGAACCTAGACCTGACCAACTGAAGCAACCCCAGATCATAACACTAATCCAATGGAAGGCTCTTAACCCATTTGCTTAGCTAAATCCAGGAGGTGACTTTCTTTGGCCAGGCAGTATATAAATATTACTTGTATTAATAATTTTGAAACATGTGCATGAAAGCAATTGTTGGGTGATCATCAGACCACAAGTATTTCCAAGCACATTTAAGACAAAGGAAACATTTGATTGGCTCTTAAGCTGCCTTTTTAATTGTCATCAGATTTCATAAACTTCCCCCAGCGATCTCTAGAGATGCTGCAGTCAATAGAGTTGAAAAGATAAAAGAGTTGTTCTGCAAAAGACAACATAATAAGCTCTCTATAGAACAATTTATAAATTTATAAATCAATACTTGCTGCTACCAAATCTTCTGCCCCCTGCAACACACACATTTAAGAGCGGAGTCTATAATTGCTGGATATTTCATCGGAGCCCCATCTACAGAGGAATGGAAGATTTAACACACAGCCAAGACATTACAAGACAGTAAATCGGCCGGGGTAAACACCTCCATGGAAATTGGAAAAGGATTATCTCCGTATTTACTGTTAAACAATATTTCTTTATAACTTCATATCTCTTGAGCATTTACAAGTTTGTAAAGAATGTGATAAACATTATTAAATAAAACCAATGCAGACAACATTTTGTTTGTTTTATCGTGATATATATATATATATATATATATATATTTTTTTTTT
>NW_017307074.1:675651-721446 GCF_000935625.1 Nanorana parkeri | reverse complement strand
CTTCAGTGAACCACTTGAGAAATTGGTTACATTGCCAGTGGGTAAGAAACATTGTAAGGCAGATTCACAGATAATAAAGGTCAGTTCATGTAATGTATGCAGCTGTGCAATCTTCCAAGGTGATTCTTGCCAGGGAGGAATCTAAACATTGCAAGATATGTAAGGTGTAAAGTGAACAAATAGCTTTACTTCATATCTGTTCATTATTCTCAGCATTTCGGCATCACCTAATATTTCTTAAACCAGCCCCGTCAGCAGGGCCGGCCTTAGGCCTTTTGGCGCCCTGTGCGAGAAAGCTTTACAGTCTATGCATTCAAAGCTGTAATTTAATAGATTTAATAAACAGTAAATATAGATTTGATTAAAAAAGTAGTACAAATATCAGGTAACACAATAAATTGCAAATTACACTGTTTTATTGTACTGGGTCTCTACTTTCATGAAATATTGAATGCCTTGTGAGGTTTTAGTAATCTTCCAGCCTTAAAGGCTTAATTTTGAAAATCAGTCCTCGGTTGCATACATATCCAAATTAATGTGGAAGCCACATGCCAAATCAAGGTGCCTCTGTATCATGCAGTCCTTCCCTAATCTATGAGAGCACCTATAATGTGGCACAGATTATAATTACATAAATAGAGAGATTACTTAGGTGTAGGCTACTCTATTTCCCCTCATGGGTCATACACGTGAAAAAAACCAAAAGCATTTAAAAAGCAGTAAAAGACTTCTCCCACACATGCAACAAATACGACAAATAGAAAAAAGGCAGCACAACTAGCAGGGGTGATATACAGTGGGAGGGTTAGTTCTTCAAGTGTGAAATACTATAGACTCAATACGCAAAACTAACCGACCACGATAAGTGACAGCTATTTTCAGCTCTGTGCAATGAGATTTACAAGTTACAGTCACATGACTGAAAATAAAGCTTCTTATTCATGTGTAATTTGTAAATCAAGCCCAATACATTTGTCTCCAGGACTTAGCTCTTCTAGGCAGTAAAGAGAACCTATCTAATCTTATAAACTCTAAAGGGTGTACACACATATCTGACTTATCTGTGTAGTTTTGCTGTATCTTTGATTATAAACAATGGCTATAGCCATACCAGAACCCATGACATGTGTGATATGTATCATCTAATAAACTCAGAAAATGAACATTGAACACACCGAAAGCATGCCATAAACATATACAGTTGCTGGTAGTCCATTTCATAAATGCATCAGAGAAACTAAAGTGCAAGCTAGGGTCTAAACATTGTTCTCTACTGACACAAAAGGTAAAAATTGTTTAGATTGAGTTAGTGGAAGAAGCAAAAGGGGCAGTTATGTTGAGATGAGATAGGCTTCCCTGAAGAGATGAGTTTTTAAGGATCGACTAAAGGTGGGCAGCATCGGAGAGAGGCAATGCATGGATGCCAATACAGTGAAAAAAAATGCACTTCAATATTTTGCTTTCTAAAACTTTAGGCCGGGTTCACACTGTTGTGCTGCTGTAACATGTTCAGAAACATAAGTTTAGCGTATTGGTGCACTACAGTGCCACTCATGTTTAAATGCACCCCAGCAAGTGCATGTTAATGTACTTTCTGTGTGTTGTGGTGTGCTGTGTTACAAAAAATAGTACATTCTCTTTTGTGCATTAGATAGCCCATTCAAATGAAGGAGTTAACACAACTTTACATTAACACAACAGGCGTTAATGTTTGACATAACACATGGCAACAGTATGGACCCAATCCTAACCTTTTTCATAGCCCAAAGCACGATTCTTTTAGCTGACATTAACAGATCAATATGAAAGATAATAAACTACTCATACTACATAGTATTTGCCCAAACAACTGAAGAAATTGAACAGTTCCCTGTGAATCATGTTACTTTTTCCTCCTGTTCAACAGAGTAGTAAACATATCATGATAATTAATGAGCTGTAGAATTGTCCAAAAATAGACAAACATGAATGATGTGTTCAAGAAAAAGGCGAAAAAACTGAGAACTTTTGATCAATTTGCTTTCAGCATGGGAGTCGGTGCTGACATTGACAGTACTTTATGCATATGAATAATTTAGCCTGACAGCCACATTTTATGAGCTGACGCTGTACTGTGCTCTGGGACGGGCTTGGTTTTTGGTAATTGATGAAATGCTGAATGTGAATTAAATTAAGTTTTTACAGAATAGCTGTTTAACTAGGAAGAACTTTACCAGACAGAATACAGAAAACACTACAGTATTGGGAGACATATGAAGGTTGCCATTATAGGGTTACCACTGTTGTGGTACCTCAGTTTTTGGTTTTGGAGCTGTTCCTTTCAGTGCAAGGCTTTCAATGCCAAAAGACATTGAAATTAAAAAGTGTGTAACCATGCCTCCATACAAAATGCTCTCTTTTTTGAACCCATACCTTGCTCCAAGGAAATAACCCACTATCAAACTGTACCCTAACACATAGCAGTGTATTCAGAAAAGGTTTGCAGAGCTGTTCTCTCCGCAAACATTTGACTTTTGGATTCACACCACATCATGACCACTAGATAGAGCAGAGGACCACAGAAATATCCTATGTTCCTTGGTCCATTTAGTGGTCATAATGTGGTATACCAGCTGTGTGAACATTTTATAAATACACCACTAATGTATATGTAAGAGTTAACATTTAGCACCCAGCACTTAAAGAAGAACTTTAAGTGCTGGGTGCAAATAAAAACTTACTATCACAATCGGGGCTGCCTCAGCACTGCAGGGGTTAAGTGCTCATTTTGTCTAGGGGGGGTCAAATAGAGCTGTCTTACTTGTTCACGGCTCCCGTAGCTGTCAGGGCTCACCTCTCTCCCTGTCTATGAACCTGCATAAGTCGTGATGATGTCAGCAGTACTTAGACCGCCAGCACCAGGGGAGAAGAGGCTGCAGGGACTGGTCTACCAGTCTGGACTGAGCTAGGATCATGTAAGTAATTCTACTTTTTTACAGTCCATAGACCAAAATGATAATTTTTCCCTTGACCTGTAGGGGTAGCCCCACTGCAAGAGAACATTTTTTATTTGCCCAAAATTTTTTAAAGCAGAGCTAAATTCTACTTTAAAAAAAATGTAGGCAGGTAGAGTATATATGTCTCTTCTGCCATAAAAAATAATTAGCGGCCTGCTAGTATTTTTTCCTAATTGTATGCTGACTGCTGAACATGTGCAGCTCAGTATATGATCTCAGCATGCCATAATTGAGTGCCAGGATGAAGCACGGGAGTTATGCCATCCATGACTGTCCAATAGAGGAGGCTAAAGACTCCACTCCTGGTAGAAGACCAGGAAAGATGGCAGCAGTGGTGGCGGAACTAATGATGGTGTGTGTGGATGCTGCATCACTGCAGGAGGGCTTTGTGGGAGATTAGTGTGCAATAATGTACAAATATGTTCTACATATTCCCATATTATGAGAAAAGCTTCAGGGACCGTTGCTATATTAGGTCCCACTTTAAATGTAACTTAAACTAGTACTTCACCATGTATTGCAAAGCAACAGGTTCACCTAACTGATGCCCGAAAACTGCTTATACTTTCCCTGCTTTCATTTCCATGCTGATCTGTGGGAGTAAAGGAAAGAAATGTGTATCTTCCATGATGATCTAGAAGAAACTTCTACAGTACAAGGGATTCTTTCTCCACCTTAACATTCCAGCACTGGTGCCTATTGAATGATTGCTAAGGCACCCAGCAGTGAATTTTGGGAGGCTCCCCATATTCAGAAGTAACATGCCTTTAATTTTGTTCTTGGAGACTCTTAAGGAACAATGTGGGAGCAAACATAAGGTGAGTTTATGCAGCAATTAAAGTGAATCCACATGAGCCACAGGTTCACTTTACCCTTTCCAACCTCACTTAACACTTCAATGTAGTCTTTAACATTTAACATGATGCAAATACTTACTCAACCCTCCACCTAACCTTAAGGAGAACCTGTGCTGAGAGACATACAGTATGTTATTGCTGACCTATCTCTGAAAATATTAGCTGGCTGGACCTATTTAAAGCAGGTTGGTGTCTCAGAGAGTATTAAAAACTAACATTGTCAGAATGAAAATGTCTTCCTGTGGGGGATTTCTATGAGCCCTGTTTTTTTTTTTTTATGTGCTTGTTGGGTGGGGGTTGGAGACAGTCCACTGGAATCACTTTAATGTAACTGTAATTGGCAGATCTGCATTGTTCAGTTAACAGCAAACTCAAAAAAGAAACTATATACAGTATGGTGAGAGGTTTTTTTCCCCCCCATTATGCTGTATGATTAGTAAATCCAGAATTACATGTAGCAAAATATAGATAATGGCATTAAGTTACATTTGATAACGTATCAGTGTGTGTTGTGCACTGACTCAAGGGATGCAGCGTGTGCAACCAGCAAATGCAAACAGCAAGGCACATCATGGCTTTATAATGTAATTCATAGTTTGTGAGACACTGGACCAGATAAAAAGATTGACATTTGTTGAGGAGTGAAGACATATTATTTTGGTGCATCACATGTCAAATAAATATCACGGCGCATATAGTTTATTTGGCGCTTATAGAATGCGTAACCATCTTGCACCATCATCTGCTTGGCTCACTATTGGACACCTCTGTTGTGTAATATATGGACAGGATTGTTTATGAACCCAAATTTTTTTTGGCACAGATTATGCAACTTTGATGCAATTTATTGCAGTTTGGAATTATTTTAAATTTGTCACCCTAGTCACATCTTATTATTATTATTATTACCATTTAGCTTGATTAATTATTTGGTGAATTTCTTAAAATAATGTTTTGTGCACCAAACAAATATTTGGCACAGCATCAATGGTTTATCTAGCCCAGTGGGGAGAGAGTGGAAGGGGACAGTTGCACTGACTTCTTATTCTTTTCAGAGATCAGCAACTGGCCTGTCATTTAATGGTTGGGCTGAAGTGATGGATTTTCCGCTGTATAAACATAAAAACAACCTGTTTTCCCCATAAATCTCTTTATTGCCATTGCTACATGGTTTTATCTGTTATACTCACAAGGAAAGAAGTTAGTTCCCCGCTCATCCATATTCTAATGTACTGTGGTTGCAAGAGTACAAAATATACTTCATTTGCAGTTGATACATGTTGCTCAGAGCTCTCTGACTAGCAAAATTATATCCCTTTAATATGGGTCATAATTCCTCTCACAATTCATGTGTAGTTTATGTGGTTTACATGTGCCTGCTGACTAGATACCAAATTAAATGAGAAAATTTTAAATCCAAGTAAAACGACTTCCCCTTATTTACAGAGAAGCTCGTAAAAATATCCAGCAGCAGAGTTAGGAATTTTGTCATCGTGCTTTGTACAGATGTATGATCACAAAGTAGCATCGTAAGTCTTTGGCTCCGATATTTATAATCCATCTGCTGTAGACATAAACACAATGTAATAAACTTTGCCCGTTTAGCATTTGGTCATATTTCAAACTTCATAAACTGATCAGCCGAAGTTGAATTCCCTTTTTGAGATTTTTTTCTTTTCTTTTGGAAGAAGCATGGACGAACATCAAGGACTTTTAAAAGAATGTTTCAAAGTTGGATGCTCAATGTTACGTGTTGTTGATTTATGAAATGTGTTGGTTTATACAATTAATTATCATGTGCTAAAGGAATTTCCAATATAAAACAAAGTTATTACAAGTAATGGTGCAAGGAGGAAGGATTAAAACGCAGCAGACCTTACTAAAGTGGGCCGTACATGCTTAAATCTTATTGCACAATATCCTTTAGATCTATCAGCAACTATGCAGTGCGAGAGACTGCACTGGGAAACAATTTGAAGGTATGGTAGGTCTTCCTATGGCACAGTGATGGTAGCCCTAAAGGAGATTGTATAGAAACTTTACAAATCCATTTGAAAGGTGTTTGGGCAGAAAAACACAGGTATTTGCAGGCACCACAAGGTGTCTATTCTTCATCATAACTTGGCAAATGTCATGCTCACTATAACAGGGGAGGCCAATAAGTTCTTACCCTCACCATGATCTAGATGTGCTAGGGGTCTGAGATTTTGCAGGTTTATAGGTGGATATCTTAGTAATATGCATGCCAATTTTGTAGGTCGTGTTGAATTATAGTTAGAGCCAAGAGAAATGGAGTAGGTGTCATGTCGGACAAAGTTGAATACCGAGCCGCGATTAGGTTCCTCCATCTTCAAGGGAAATCTGTTTTTTCAGGAAGAAGTCCGAAGGTGCCAGGTCAGGTGAGTAAGGTGGATGGGGCCGAGATTCATAGCCACAATCACAAACCGAAAATGAATTTCTGCAGCTCGATTATTTGGGCAGATTTCCCTTGAAGATGAAGGACCCTATTCACGGCTCGGTATTCAACTTTGTCCGGCATGACACCTACTCCATTTCTCTTGGCTCTAACTATAATTCACCATGACCTACAAAAACAAAAATTGCCATGCATATTTCTAAGATATCCACCTATACGCCTGCACAATTTCAGATCCCTAGCACATCTAGATCATGGTGAGGGTAAGAACCTATTGGCCTCCCCTCGTACATGTTGCAATCTAAAAATTAAATCTTAGTACAATCAATTTTTAGATTTATCATAGCAATCTACCTGAACTATCTACTCAATCCATGTCCAATCCAGCAGGCCCTTTAACTACGTAGTTTTTGGTCAATCTAAAGTGTGCTGCCATATGGTCATGTGTGCGGCAAGCTTTAGGTCAAAATACAAAACTAGAGATTTATTGTTGAAAAAACTTATTTTACTCTACTTCTGGGGTACTAACCCATCCAAATATATATCATATAAACAATGTATATGATCCATTGTACACTCTCCCTTGCCTAGATTTGGAGTCATTCAAAAAATGGGCATACTGGGATTTAGGTAGTGGACTGTTTGGTGCGTAAGTTTAGGAAGCAAAGCCACCCTAAATGTGGACCGTGCAGCCATGACTTGTTAACTTTTTTTTAAAGAAACAAAATTCTAAAATGTATTAATTGTATTTTAAAGTAACACTGTTGCGGGGAAGAAGAAAACCGAACCAGAAGCAGCCTGTACAGGGCAAGAGTAATACTTATCAGTCTGGCGGGTTGTCAACTCTAGTCTTCGCTCTCTTGCAGAGCACCAGATGCCCCAGAATCTGGTGCTTTGGGGAATGTTGGTTGCTTTTCTACCTGTTGGCCATGAAGTCACTTCACGACACAGCATTGACATATCAGCCAACTGGTAGAACCACAACACACAATAGGGGAAACACAACCCAACATAACCAGAAGTGAGAAATACCAGTGGCAGAGCGCTGCAAAAGAGTAAAGATTGGAGTCGCCACCTTCTGTACTGGTATTAATCATCTTCTTTTGCAGACTGCTTTTGGTCCAGTTTTCTACCCACGGGGTCACTTTAACTTGCACTATATATGATTACCTGCAATTCTTTCTTTCTGTAAAAGTCCACATCCACTAGTGTGGGCCAGTATGGTATAATCTCTAAAAGACCTTGTAACACATCCTTACATGCATGCAACACTCCATACATACCTTCCACAAGAAAAGTCAGTATGCATGTACATGTTTTTAATTTTTCAACAAGGGCATAACTTTAGCCATACCAGAGCAGTGATTGTTAAAGTGCAACTGAAGCCAAATAGTTTTTTTTTTTTAAAGGGAGTGGAGAGGGATTAGAACACCCATCAGGTGTTTATTGTTGACTGTGTCCCCGTTAAGGAGATTTACCGTCTCCATTTGTCCTGGTGACTGTCACTGACAGAAAATTAAACATTTTGAGTTGTCATCGGAGCAGGAATAGATGGGAAATTTTCCAATTGGGACACTAGTTCTGGTGACTCTGATGACCACCAGGATATCCTCTAATTTCCTGCTGTGAATGTCAGACAGGCAGTCAAGGGAAATCTCCAGAGTGGGGCACAGATGGATAAAAAGCTGACAGTTGTGGCTTCGGGAAAATTCTGGCCCTCCAGCTGTGCTTTAACTACAAATCCCAACATGGTTCTGCTACTGGGAGTCATTCCTGTAACTGTCAGTCTTGCAATGCTTCATGAGACTTGTACTTCCACAACAGCTGGAGGCTGGAGTTGCCCACCCCGGTTTTACATGAAGATTAGAGAAAGGAGGATGGGGGTCTTAATGAATTTGGTTTCTTACCCCTTTACATATCATTATGGGCCTGTTTGCCATTATGAGAAACAATGAAAGCTGTAACAACCAGGACATTCATTTGTTGTTACAGTCTATGTATAATTTTCTGTAATGTAACAACAAGAACACAGTGTTATTGCTATTTACTATACAGTTGTGCATCACCCAGTTAATGCAATCTCACCAAAAGGGTTTCTGTTTTTCTGACATTTCAATCATCTTGTGTTGTTGTGTTTCCAGTTTAGGTGCAAACAACGCTTTGAATAAATTCTCTTTATATAGTGTTTTATGATGACTCACCGGGGACTTTTTTGTCCATATTTCTTTTGAATAGTAGTGGATAAGCAGCTTATGGCTGCCATGGTAACCATACATGGTTACACGTTATGTGATTCTTCACAGATCTATAATCGATAACTGGATAGTGTAATTTTTTTGGCTACAGAACATGTCAATTATTCTGTGAGTAAGGAGGTTAGAAAAGATAGAGCAGGTCAGCACCACATGCCACTGAAAGCAATAATAAATATGTACCACACACAAATATTGACTACTGTAGAATGAAGTAGTGGTAAAAGCAGCAATTACACACAGGAGAGTGTCTGAAGAGAGTAATTGTCCCTTTTCAGTATGACCAGTAAGCTTACAACATAGAGGCTAATCATTCTGTAGTTCTGAGAAAAGAACTAGGAGGGCTACTTACTCTCCTTGAAACAACACAGGGCAGCAAAGTATTCCTGGCAGGATCTGTGTGTGTATTTATTTATTTATTAGGGATGCACCAATATTTTCGGCCGCCGAAACATATCGGCCGAAAATGTCACTTTTGGCATAATGCTGAAAGTGCCTTTTTCTGGCTGACACAGTGGTGCATCCTATTCTCTCCTCCCCGCTGTTCACTGCTTTGCGTTCCAGCGGGGAAAAGAGAAACTGTGACAGGCGGCCGAGCACTGCAGGAGGCGAGCGCTGTAAACGCTGGCGTCTCTCCTCCCCATGCAACTCAGCCTCCTGTGACAGAACAGAGGAGAGCAGTGTGGGCAGAGACAGCCATTGGCGTCGGCGGCATTTGGCTATTCACTCACTACTGTTAGGCATCTATGAGAGTAGACTGAACAGCAACGAGTAGCCTGCCGGAGGTTCGGCTTAGCCGATCCAGATTTTGGATCGGCTGAGTCGAACTCTTTCTGCACTTCGGGTCGGCCGAACATGCTGAGCATGTTCGGCTGACTCGAAGCCAGCCGCAGCAGGCTGATGTACAGCTGATTTCAGCCGATATATGGCCGAAATCAGCCGTACAAGTCTGAAGTGAATAGCCGAACAGCGTTCGGCTCACTTCACTTCGGGCCGGTCATGCACTCGGCTGCCTACTGCTGTTTTTTGAATAGACCCCTATGTGTATTTATATAGAGCTGACAATTTATGCAGCACTTTACATAGTGCACATTCACATCAGTCCCTACCCCCAAGGAGCTTACAATCTAAGGTCCCTATCTCACATGCATACATAGAGGGATAACTTAGAGAGGAGCCAATTAACCTACCAGCATGTCTTTGAACAAGGCAAGGTTATGTAACACGACAGCCTTTGATAACTAGGCACACTCTGATAACCTATTTGGTGTGACACAAGTCTCTGGTAGCCTTTTAACAATCTCTGTAGGTAGCAGTCTCTTGTCATGTGTTTATGGCAGCATATTTTGGTAGAAGTCTCTTGTAATATTTCCATCTATTGTGGAAGCACACTCATGTAACATGGTAGTCCTTTGTTGCAGCTTTCTCTCTTGTTGAATGTCCTGTAAAGAAGAGGAGGAAAAGACAATGGGGTAGATTTAGATTGGTGCATTAGTAGTGTATGGTCACTTTAAAGAAGAACTCTGGGCAAACTTTTTCTTAAACCTTGCAGTGGGACTACCCCCACAGTGCAAGGGTTAAGTGCTCGCTTTTGTCTAGGAGCAAAAATAACAAAGTTATATGAACCTCACAGCTAGCAAGGTGTTACAGTGCTCCCTCCAGGCTGTCTCCTCTTCTGCTGCAGGATGGTAAGGCCTTCTGAGTCCTCGCATCCTATAAAGAATATGATGTGTCACCTTAGACTGCTGCAGGGGAGGGGGAGCGAGGCAGAAGGGACCAGTCTAAGAGCCAGCCGGCTCCACGAATCAGGTCAGTATAACTTTGTTATTTTAGTCCCTAGATGAAAACAAGTACTTAACCCTTGCACTACAAGGGTTAAGAAAAGGTTTGCCAGAGCTCTGCTTTAAAGTGAATGTTAGTGAGCAATCTGTGTTCACCTTGAAAACCCAATCATGTGGTAGCAAAAATTCTGATATTTTCAACTTCCTGTTCACAAGATTGGATATTCAAAGTGAACACAATTTCACCTTTGTCACTACAATTCACTTTTCAAAGGGAAAATACACTTTTCAAAGTTAACTTTCCCTCTGCTAAGTGAACAACCTCTTCCACTTTAGTAAATCCACCCCAATTAAGTATTTTGAGAAGTGGATCCTGACAACATGTGCTTCAGTGTAAAGGAATTAAAGGTGTTTGTTTGCAGATGAAGGAACCACCTACAGTTCTGAAACATTGTTATTCACTAGTGTCACTGTGATTAGTGTCTTAATACACGTTGGACCTCGGAATGCGGGTGACTTCTTTAAGATAGTTGGATTCACGCGGCGCCATCCGCAGGTCATTCCAGCACCCACCTTATCACACAGGGATTTTGGACTGGAGTGCGGTGGGACATAGACTACTACTCAGCTAAAAGGAATATCACTGCTAATTGCCATGACATTGGAATGATCTAGAACTTTAAGAGTCACAGAAGACAACTGTGGGACAATTAACACTTGTTATAATATATTCAGCAAGGAAAAATCCCAGGCAACTTTTTTTTCCTCATTTAGTGTGACCTCAGCGCCATGCAAAATCCTTGAACAAATGTTAAAGGGCAAATTAATTAAGGACAAAGAGTTGAAAAAAAGCTCTTAAGATGACATGCTGCAAGTTTAGCTAAAGGGAGTTCATGTAAAAATGAATCTGTTATCTTCCATGGCAAGATAACTTATCTCTTGCGGAATTGAAAGCCGTTGATCTGGTCTGCAGAGAGTCTAGCAAATCCCAAGATAGAGAGCGATAAATTATTGGCTAAAATTAAAAAATGGATTGAAAGACACCAATATTCTAAATTAGATTTTTTTTTCTTTCCTCAAATGAATATTTGTGCAAATGTTCTAATGTAAATGGTCACATGCCATGCGGTTCTGTAAAAATCCTGGCATATGGCAAAGAGCGTATTAATAAAATTTACAAATGACATCCAATTAGGTAGTTTGGCAAATCGTGAAGGTGGCAGATACATTACACAGGAAGATTTAAACAGCCTACATACATTAAGAAGAATAAATGGAAGAGAATTCAGCGGTGCCAAATGGAAGGTCACAGCCTTGGGAGAGAATAACAAGAGTTTTAAATGCAAAGTGAAAGAATAAACATTTAGAACAACAAGCAATAAATATAAAGAGTGTGGTTGATGTTAAGACATGGCAGATTTAAAGTATACACAATGTAAAATTTAAAGGAAAATACATCTTGTTTAAAAAAAAACCACATACATATTCCCATTTCCTCAAAATGTACTTTAATATTGCAGAATGTCCAATAAGAGTTCAGAGAAGGACTGAGCACCTTTGGCCCAGGGGGCAATCAAAACCAACTGGCTTTTTCATGGTGGGGACACATTTCTCTGGGTTAAAGAAAGTGTATCATTCAAAGTCAGCCTTGGCAATCCATTAATTAGAAGGCATGATGGAGGGTGGGTTTTCCTAAAGGATACAATTTATTGATACACCTTTTAACATCTTCTAGCATCAGCTTCTTTTGCAGGCTCTTGGCATTCACTCCCATTATATTTCAGAGCCACAAAGAAAGATGGTGCTGGTAGCAGCTATATAATGCCCAGTATGTTTTTCTGATTGTCCTGCTCTTACCAGTGTCTGAGTGGTAACATTTCTTTACTCATGGCTAACATTTCATAAATAACAAGTTGTTCTAAAATACAGTGCATTTTTTGTAACTTTTATTGAAAATGTTAACATGGTTGTAACATGTCAAATTGGCATGCACCCTCAAGTGACTGATTGTACATTAGTACAGCTTGCTTAGTACAGATGCTCTATTATGCAAATCTTGATTTATTTTTTTGAGAACCTTGAGTCTTACCTCCTGCAAATCCCATTGAGGCCATCCACCATGTTGACCGAATAGGGAGTTTGGGAGAAACTGGAGGGGAGGACAGTTCCATGGGTTCCAAGGTGTATCGAGATGCCCATTGAGCGCACCTAGAAAAAAACAAAAACTGGCGTGACTTTGTTAAACAAGAAAGCCATGCCATTACCATGTCAGTGCTGACATGGTGATCACATGAATTAAAAAAAAAAAAACAAGCCATGGGGTTAATATTTTTTTATCAAATTCCTCCTAAACAGTCGGTAAGGGGAATTTGAGGCTTATTTCCATGATATTTTACAACTAAATCAATATTGGCAAAATAATAAGACAAAACAAATGGATTCCTTGCCTTTTAGTGGTATTTAAAGCTGAATGCACAGATGAAGTGCATTTATAAACAGCTATTTTTTAAGTGACAAAGGATTTTTTATTTTGTCAACTTACAGCTCTGCCGCACAACACATCCCTATATTGCAGGGGAGGGACCTGATTTTTTTAATGCTTGTCCTTCCCCCAGCCTGTGACAGGACAGAGCAAGGAGCAGCATCAGGTTGATTAGCTAATTTCTCCCCCATCGGCTAGCTAATTTCTCCCCCATCGGCATGCTTCTTATCAGCACATGAACTGATTGGCTCCTTGTGCTGCTTCTCTCTCCCTCAATTGGAGGTCTGCTGTACAAGGACTTCAAGAGCCTGATACCAGGTCAAATGCATGTCAGCTTGCATTTAAAGAAATATTTTTTTTGGACATATTAATGATTACAGGACTTCTTTAATTTGTGTCTTTAAAATACATCTGCAATACAGCTTTAATGAATGTGAGAATAATATATATCTAAATTCTTTAAATATCTAATATGTAACATAAAAAGCAGACCAGGCCTTCACAATATCTGATATTGCCGGATGTTCGGGGAGCTTGTAATTTCCACTGCGTTTTTCTGAGTAGAACTTTCTGGGGAATTGTAAAATATCAAATCTTTGCTTTATATCTTTATAAAACTGAAGTCGCAAATAACTATTATCAGCCTGCAGTTACTGAAAATGGCTTACATAAAAAATGCATAGAAAAGTAAAGAAAGTGCAGAGTAGATATAAAAATGAAAAGTGGAAAAGAATTGAGGTTGCAAAAATTCATAGTCATTTTTCTAGGACAAAAAGCTATCTGGTATGAGTTTGTGAACATTCGACCCGTAAATTCAGTACAGGCTATTGTCCCCACACGTGAACCGTGGTGGAAAAAAATACATAACCACATGTGCTATCTTGAAAGATAATTGGTGTAATCACCTGCTAGGAATTTGCTCATCCTCCTTAGCGCCTGTCATTGAGTTAAAGAAGAACAGCTGCTCACTAGTTTCAGATGAATACTGCAATAATATTCAGGTCAGAATCAGTCATAAAAGTTTACTTGATATTGAAGCTGCCGTGGGTTAGAAGAAGCCATTCAGTGCAGCAGTGTAGAGAGCTAGTGTGCAGTCATCCATAGCAAATAACTGCCCCAACTACAACCAACACTACCAAACTATGCCAGACTGTATATCACATTGTGTACATTGTGATGTTGGGGAGCCCACAGAGCACTTGCACAACGTCTTGAATGAATCAAACAGCTTTATTTTCCCCTTTCAGGGCAGCCAAACGGTAAACATAAAACACACGCTTATCCTCAGCGTAGGAGTCTTCGGCACAAAATAACCAAACATAAGTGTGTCTCACCGACTTGTTTGAAAAGTTCAAAACCTGAGGGAAGTCCTTCCAGCAAGGCACAGCAATACAGCAAGTCTCTCCTTCTCACACACAACTACAGCTGATGACTTCCTCCTCAACTCCCACACTCCTCTCTGGGAGTTGCCGACCTTTAAATCCCTTCCTGGGGCAGTAAGGTTAACCCTGCGGCTATCCTTAAAGGTACCACAACCCAAATAGGGGTGATACATATCGCCCATCCAGGACCCAGCCTTGCCGTCCTCTACAACATGTAATGAAACATCATTAAACTCAGGCGTTACATCTTAAGAATGCATTCAAGTATCGTAACCTTCTGGTGGGTGACTACTTTTGTTCCCCATGCTCACTGTGTGTGTTGTAAAGTAGCCACCGTTCCAAGCTCACTCCTGTGATGGACATCATCCTCAAGTTTAATTAACTAATTTATATTGAGATTGTAGTCCATCACAGGAGTGAGCTTGGCATGGTGGCTACTTTACAATACACAGGGGTCATTGGGAACAAAAGTAGCCACCCTCCAGAAGGAAGGACATTGTCAGTCCAATTCAGAAATTATTTGAGGATCTACAGCCGAGTGATACACAAATACAATACATTTTTGTTAATAGTTAAGGTACTTGAATGCATTTTTAAGGTTTAATTCTTGAGTTCAGTGTCACTTTAAGGAAGACCTGTTCTATGGGTCACTGTACTTTGCACACAATTGCTGCATGTTTGGCTGTCTTACTGAATGAGGTTAATAGACAGATCTGTATCCACATCTTTATTGCCATTGTCAACCATTGATAATCTACTGAATTTGTTTTTTTCCTCTGAACAATTCTTTTAATCCAAATGGTAGTGTATCAGCAGAATCTGTCCACAATATTCCATCACATTAGTTTGTGTATGTTTATAATAATTGGCTTTCACCAATGTCACCTTACCCTGCAGGGGAATTACTAATTCACAATGGGATTTCATTATAACTGACAGAACACAACTACAGAGCAAGTTCATCAAATATACCCAAGTCAAATAATAAAATGCCAAACTATTACAATCAGAACATTGTAATATGAATATTCATTGGCAACTGTTCAAGACAGATTTATCAATGTGCTCACCTGCTGTTTGAAAGAAGAGGCAAAAAATACAGAGGGAAAAAATAAAGCTATTAACATAAGATAAAGGGGAAATTAATAAAGTACAGATGGAGGATGGTCTTGAAAATGGTAGAATTTGTTATGCAAAAATGTCATTATTTGTTATGAAATATGAAAATATTTGGGATCATTAATGTAAGAAATAGTCTGGAGATGTTGGGGATGATTTCTGAAACTGATATAATTCATTCTATGTTGCCTATAGCAACTCATAAGTTCCAGCTGTCTTTTTTCAGGTTATAAATGAAAAATGGGATCTGCTCAGTATCTATGGGCAATATAGACAGATTTTGCCCTATGGTTTTCATAAATCAGTCCTATTTTCTTTTAGGAGGCTTATATGACAAATGTACTGCATTTGTGAATGTTCAATGTGCCTTGCTTTCTCAATGACTTGCATGCCCACTGCAATTGGCCAAACTGCAACTGTTCTGTTTAAATGCCCCTTTATGCATTGACATACCTCCATAGATCTCAATCTGTCTGGGCAATATGCTCACCTGCTTTTGTACCTGAAAAGTCACCTGACTTTGTACCATCCACAGGCAGCTTAAGGCTAGGTTCATCGCGCAGATTGGGTCGCACGATATAGCGCAAAACACAGATTCACATTGAAGTCAATGGAGTCTGTACACACATTTGCGGTTCGTCGTGTGGACGAAATTGCCTGTCACACGAAAAAGTGCAGGAGGGATTTTCAGGCGGTTGTTGCACAGATGTGGCCCATAGACATTTCTATGAATTGAAAACCGCACGATAACTGCATTGTTCTCAATTAACAGTTGTGCGATCGAAGCTGCGCTACAATCGCGCGAAAACAGCTCGGCATCTGAATCGCGTGGTGTGAACCTAGCCTTACTCTTCAAGAAGAGGCAGAAGTCTAATCCAATACAATTTTACATTACTTAACTATAGTACAGAGGATGCGTTACCAGTCTTCTGAAGTATAAGAAGACAATAACTTTCCTAAGTCCTGTCTCCTCCATAACTAACACTATTCTGAGGAAATAGGAGAAAAACAGGAGAGTATAGCTAGGACTGTACTAACTAGCACAAACCAGGAGGGGAAGGATAGAGAACATAGCAAATTCTGAGATAAACACATTGCTGAGGCACTAACCTGCCCCTAGATGTTAGCAAACACAAGAACATCAATAACATAATGCAGTTCAATGCAGCAACAGAAAATATACATGAGAGGTGGGACAGAGCGGCAACCATTTTGCAATGCTTCTTTTGCATGCTGTGTTCGCAGGGGCATTTCAAGTACAATTATAGGGAATATAAACTCTAGCAATGAGCTTCTCTTATTTGGTCCCCTTTGGTCTGGTAAATATACCATTGAAAATGTTTTGGTATATCTGTTTGATAAGTGCAACAAAATACATGTTGAATCTGCCAGAAATGAGCTGGAACGTTTTGTGATCTCTAGTGAGCTGCACTCTTATCAGTTACATTGTTCCTAGCTATCTCTTAGGACTAGAAAAAACATATCCCCGTTATGTCCTTTCCCCCTCTCAGACCACAACCTTATCAGTTTCACCCTCACCCTGTCCCCAACACTGACTCCCCCTACACATCACACTGTCACCCGGAGAAACCTTCGCCACCTCGACCCTTCTCTTCTCTACTCTGCTACTGACTACCTCTATGACAAAATCTCACCCCTGTCCTGCCCTGACCTGGCTATTTCTGTCTTCAACAGCTCACTTTCATCCTCCCTAGACGATTTGGCTCCCCTCACTACACGCAGACTTAGACCACGTCCACTACAACCGTGGCAAACAAAAGAAACCAGACATCTAAAAAGACATAGTCGCGCTCTTGAACGACTGTGGCGAAAAACTAGATCTCTGCAAGATTTCACCTTGTATAAAGCTGCCCTCCTAAAATATAATTCCTTCCTCCGTGCTGCCAAACAGACTTATTTTGTTACTCTCATTAACACACTCTCATCCAAACCTCGTCAACTCTTTTCCACTTTTAACTCTCTACTATGTCCCCCACCGCCACCACCTAATAACTCGCTGACTGCCCAGGACATTGCCACTCATTTCAAAAACAAAATAGATACAATTCGGGATCAGATCGCCACTGTGCAGCCACCTTCCCCTATTCATGTTCCAGACCCACCATCACACTTGTCACTCTCCTCTTTTGACCCAGTCACCACAGAGGAGGTTACAAAGCTTCTCTCTTCTACCTCTACACAGGCTATCCCCCCTTCAGTCTATCATGAATGCAGCTGCTAGGCTCATCCACCTAACCAACCGCTCAGTGTCTGCAACCCCCCTCTGTCAATCCCTACACTGGCTTCCTATAGCCCAAAGGATAAAATTCAAAATATTAACAACCGCGTACAAAGCCATCCACAACTCTGGCCCCGGCTATATCTCCAACCTGGTCTCAAAGTATTACCCTAACCGTCCCCTCCGCTCTTCACAAGACCTCCTGCTTTCCAGCTCCGTCATCAACTCCTCCCATGCTCGCTTCCAGGACTTCACTAGAGTGTCTCCCATTCTATGGAACTCTCTACCCCAATCTGTCCGTCTATCTCCCACACTGACTGTCTTTAGGCAATCCCTTAAGACTCATCTCTTCAGGGAAGCCTATCCCACCTCAACCTAACCACTGAACAATCACTTTCTCAAACAATCACCCCCGCACAGCTACCTCCTCATGTATCACTTGCCCCTCCCTTTTAGATAGTAAGCCCTCACGGGCAGGGCCCTCCTTACCATCTTGTCTTAAATTGTATTGTGACTGTAATGTCTTCCTTATATTGTAAAGCGCTGTGCAAACTATTGGCGCTATATAAATCCTGTATAATAATAATAATGTTACGGAGAAGAGGGGGAGGTAATTGAGCTAGAATGACAACGTTGTTTCTCCATAGATACAGCACAATAAGTGAACGTTGTCACTCTAAGCCAGGAAGAGTGTTTCTTACAGGATTACTAGTTGAAAATAAGGATGACAAAAAAACGAATGCAGCCACTACATCTAAGGACTTGCAATCTGTAATATATTAACATTGTGATATTGCATCTGCTCGCTTTTTTGTGCATTAGGCAGCTGCCCCTACTGCCCTATACTTTATTATTGATCCAGTTGCGCAAGTTGATGACTTCTGTTTTATGTTGTACTTTATTATTGATAATTGAGGTTAAAGTTGTAGTAGTAGTATAAATCCAATGATTACAATCTCATATAAGCTTACAATAAAATAATACATGATTTGTTGTCAACCTGTCACGCATGCTTTTGGTTAAGACTATAAGCAGCCATGGTGACACTCATAGTACAGGCATATCCCTCCATTGTTACCTTCTGGAAGTCTTTCTTGAGCAATGCAACCAGGCTGCAGGAGGTTAGCGGCACACTAAGGTGGAAAAAAAGATACAAAATGTGAATATTGTATTTTCAAAAAAAAAAAGGAAAACAACAAAAACATGACACTTATTTATGATACACTGTCAGGGAGAATTTATCAAAAGTGGAGCAGACAAAATCTGGAGCAGCTGTGCGCACCGCAACCAATCAGCCTCTCTCTTTCGTTTTCAAATCTTAACTAAATAAACTGAAGAGAGAAGCTGATTGGTTGCCTGAGCAACTGTCCCAGATTTTGTCTGCTCCACTTTTGATAAATTCCCCCGAGTGTGTTCAAATGTCATCCAATTAGAGTTTACATCGAGTTTAGGTTCTTCTGGAATGAAGTCTACGATTAAAGATGTTTTTGCACTAGAGTAGTAACACAGTCAGCAAACTTTAGCCTAAATGGTAGAATGAAGAAGTTGTTGAAGTCTCTAAACATATTAAGTCCTAATAGAGCTGATAATACCCCAAGTTTTAAAGCCACCTCACCAAGTCTCATCTCTGGAGATTCAATAGGGATGTCTGTTTAGGTTCACTAGAAGAAAACGCATGCACATCTGATTGTGAAATGTACATGTATGTATACTTAGCTCTGATCTGAGAATTCATTAAAGGCAAATACATCTCCATGGTGGTAGCAGATATCCCCCAGCCTATATTCCCTTGCCTAAGTAGAAGAAATCAGCAAGCAGTTTATGGTTTAGTCTACATTCACATGTCAGCAATTACCATTGTATCCAATGCAAATTCACACTTGAGTATTGTGCTGTGTTATGCTAAAAAGTACATGAACTTGCTTTTGGTCAGAATTGCATGTTTTTGACCTCATGTAATTCAACGGGAATGCCTGTAAATGTGTGACACAGGCAGGTTATTGCATTGTTTTTACATTTTGCACCTAACAACTAGGTATTTTCAGATACCAGTTGAGATACCAGTGCCGATACTTGGTATTTTCATTAAAACTACCAGGGTTGACATGGTTGCAGCTGAGACTGGGCCCTGGCACTCCACCACTGTCCTGAAATCATTAGTCTGCATTTTTGTAGGAAAACTGTCACATGACACTAAACAAGCATATATCAGTAATTGTATCTGTGAGTACATGGATTGGTCTGGAAAACATGGTATTGGTGCATCCTTAATATCTATCTATCTATCTATCTATCTATATATATATACTGTATACAGTATACTGTATCTACAGATATATAGATATATAGATTTATATATATATACACGTATAACAAATCAAACATTAAAACAGGGATGCACAAATCCCAGGAGCCCCATATGCTCCTTAAAAATTACAGCTGCCTTCTAACTTTTGAATTTTTCACTAGTTTAGTCTTGGAGCTGTAAAAGTACCTGTACTAGTGGTTGTAGCAAGTATGATACTTGGTATCTGAACATCCCTACTAACAACTGGCATCCTCCTCCTAGCAATCTCAAGCTTGTGAACAAAAAAGGGGATTCAGGAGTGTCCATGCTGCATGTGGAGACTTTCATCCACCTGGTGAGGGCCCACAAGAACCTTTATGACCCAAGTGATGACTATTACAAGAGGCACCACGGCAAGCAAGAGGGAATTGGAAGAAATTGGGCATGAAGTTTTCTCAGTTTGGGAGCTCCAATAGCACAACACCACACAAAACAGGAACTAAATACAAGATGCCACAGATGATGCTGCTTTCCCTTGGCCAAAACAAAAATGCCTGAACTTAAAAAATCACATGAAAAAGTTTCAACATCACCCACAAATATTCACCCAAGTGTAAATGGGGGCTTAGAACAATTATTTTTACAATGTTTTTGTTCAATTCTAATTTTTTTAATAATTATTGTAAATGATTTAAGCTGTGTGATATGTCATTAGATTATGTTAGAAAAAGGAAATACATATTGAAATTGCATCTTTCATTTTTAATTAACCTCTGCCACCTTTCCACTTACAAAATATATCATTAGCTTTGTCAGAGCTTCATGATGCTCTCTCTCTCTCTCTAGCTGACATGTTTGTAAGTTTACATATCAGAAAGCTAGCAACTCTCTTCTGCCACTAAAATGAATGTATGTATGGATGTATAGTGTTTTGCACTAATTTCCTTTTTTCTTAATTAAATCCTCCAACTTTTTTTAGTTAAATGTTTTAATCTGCCAAATACTAAATATTGCATGTATCTACTGTATTTCATATTGAGCAGCGTCCAGTGGTGCCTAGGAGAAAGTGAACTTTAGAAGAAGACTTTATTTGATCTCCTGTTGTTTAGCTCTACTCATAAAAAAACACAAGTTCTATGCACTAAGCTGCCGTAGGCAGCTGACCGACCTAAAGCGAAGTGAGCGAACGCTGTTCGGCTATTCACTTCAGGCTGGTACGGTTGATTTCAGCCGTACATCGCGTGGCTTTGCGAGGCTTCGGGTCTGTCGAACATGCCCAGCATGTTCGGCCGACCTGAAGCACAGAAGGAGTTCGACTCAGCCGATCCAACATCTGGATCGGCTAAGCCAAACCTCCGACAGGCTACTCGCTGCTGTTCGGTCTATTCTTATAGATGCCGAAAAGCAGTGAGTGAATAGCTGAATGCCGCTCAGCGGCATTCGGCTCAGCTGTTCTGCTCTGTACCTCTGTGGGACCGAGCAGAACAGAAAAGTTATTAAAAAAGTAGAAAAATAAAAATAGAAAACAATTGGGTGGAGCTAGCAATGACAGCTAGCTCCGCCCAACAGTTTTTTATTGGCCGGCTGTTCTGCTGCCGTAAAAAAAAAGCAGAAAAAAGCCTAACTCTCCCGGGCGCTCAGGGAGTCTCCCACTCCCGGCCGCCAAGGAGAGAAACACTGCTTTTTTTTTTTATTCTGACACAGAGCCATGTCAGGGCCCGTACGGCTACTGAACCGAAGGGGTCCTGGGGCCGAAGCTAGCCGAAGGATTGGCCTGCTTCGTGAATAGACCCCACAGTTGAATAAGTCAGAGGAGACACACACCTTCCCTCTCTCTCCCTAGTTTATACAGTATGGATTTTCACAGATAAACTTTATAAAAATAAAAAAAAAACAAAAGCAGCTAAAAACCATTATAGTTTTCTTTTAATAATATAGTGATGAAGGGGCAAGGGGCACTCCTGCATTCACAGGGTTATTCACTAAAGGGTGAATAGTTCAGGGAAGGCAGGGGAAGTGAACAATCTAAGACAACATAGCTGAACTGGAACGTGAGCTGAATTGGATAATTTTTTAGAAATCAGTTAATTTGGCCTAGATTATTCACGTATCCTGCCTTCTCCAGACTCTTCAACCTTTAGTGAATAACCCTGACAGTGTTTAAAATGTATCCACACCCAGTGTTTTATGTTTTGGATAAAATGGGGTGAGGTTAGAACGCCTGTCAGGTTTCAATGCTGTCAGGGGCTTCTTTAGAGAGCTTTTCCCTCACTTTTTGTTCTGGAAACAACCTTTTACTAGACATGAAGTGTGGAAAAATATGCGACGAGGAACAAACAACAATAAAAAGCTGACAGAGATTCTAACATTAAAAGAAGCATTTTTACTTCTGTGTAAAATGCTCAGTGTCCCAATAAGCCACTTAAATGCCTCTATAACATGAGATAATTATGATAATTTATACAATTCTGTACCCTCCATACACTTGATTACACCAGTGTTCCTAAATCCTTTACAATACTCTATCAAATGTACAGTGCAAAGCTTGTGGAAATGTATAAGTCCACAAACAAGTTAATGTGCTCCAAATGTAGTGCTCCAAATATAAACACCTCCAATTAACCGAATGTAGTGCTCCAAATGTGATACGCACCAACCACCCCAAGTGCGGGGCAAACTTTCTACGCACTCACCAGAAAGAAATGACCATCAAGTTATAGATAGTCATATATGATTTCGTTAAATAGTGAATTGTAATCGCCTCCGCCCATCTTCTCACATGGATGACACTCACTTCTCCTCTTGACTGTACCTATCACACTCTCCCAATGCTGCTGTCCTGCAGTCTTTGCACCCTCTGTGTTCCAAGTGCTCTACCACTACTAATACGATTGCTCGCCCCATACAATAGTACTCAAAGGAAGCACAAAAAGAGCCTCCATAGTGTAGTAAGTTAAAAATCTCTTTATTAAAAAACATTAAACACTCATAAAAGCTGTAAAAGATGGCGTCCTGGGAAGAAGTCAGTGGATGAAACATGTTAGATGGGCGGTACATGCTGACATGAACACGCTTTCAGGTGTGAGTGAGGAACACAGATCGTAAGAAAGCAGCGTTGCTGAATGCGGTTCTTATACAGTTTGTCATTTTGGGGTTATTGTATGAAGTGGTGTTTATTGATTGATTTATTTTATATTATCTAAGTATTTATTTAATTATTTATTTATTGGCATATAGTGCAGTGCAGGTCTATATCAATTTATCACAGTGGATTTTCACTGATAGCACAGCAGCTATAAAGACACTGAGGGTGGGAGTTTTTAGGGTGTTAAGAGCATGGATTGCAGGGAATACATTTATATTTTTACTTACTGTTTTGTTGCTAGATTTTCCCTCACTTCCTGTCCAGGGGACAACATTTTTACCAGACAGGAAGTGAAAGAATCTCTCCAATTGAGCCTCCAACTGCAGTAAAACCTGAACGGAGTTTTAATTCTTCCCCCGCTCAATCCAAAGTTAGATACACTTTAGGTTTGGCATAGACTTTATGCAGTATTTCAGAAAATGTCATTATATTCAATGGTGCTAAAAGCACACTTACGTGCCAAAAATTGGACATGACCCTTTTTATCTAATGCAACACACTACCATGCAGTGCCATGTGATGCTGTGCACTGCAACACAGGATCATTGCCTAAGTCATTGGGGTGCCATGTACAGTGAATGGCACCACAACCCATGTTCCATGCATTGCTTCACTTTAATGAAACACAAGTCTAAATGGGCCCACGAACTTGTCCCTTTGCTCCTACTAAAGGAATACCGACTTTTTTTAACATTAAGATTTTTTTTACATTTAGAGCCCACGTTATTATTAGTTATTTTGAATCTTAATATTTTGGAATGCTGCACATTTTTTGCCAATTTTACATTGTGATTTGTGGTTTTTACACTTTGATTTACAGTCACATAACTGGGCAGAGAAAAGCTTGTGAAATATTTGAAGATTATTTAGTAACCACAGTAGCCCAAAGAATCTGCCAGTCCCTTTACTATAAACAACTTGGGAAGCGCAAATGCCGCCTTCCTGCAGACTCAGGACCTGCTTGACAGATATCTAGACTGGCATGTACAGACAAATTTAGACTTGTGATAAGACAGTTGTCAGAACAAATTCATTAGTGTGCTAGTATTTAGTGTAACTTTACATATATATGCCCACTAGCTACATAACAGATCAGAAAAGTAATTGAACTAAAGTGTTTTATTTTTATGAAAAGAGATTTTGACTGTAGCTACAACAGATATGAAGAACTTTCATCTTTTTTTCCCGATGCATCTGCAATTTACTTAAAGTGAACCTCTATTTTTTCACCAAATATGCAAAGTCAAAATGTTTTTAAGCTATTTCAAAAGCTGATAAAATCACTTACAATGCATGCTGCTCCTTGATATTTGGAACTGTTAGCTTCTTGCTGAATCCCCCGGATTTCCTGAGCATTGACCTTGATTTTATGTTTTCTGACTCATTCACACTGCCGTATAATACGCTATGAATGGATGCGCGCAGCGTTTTTTCCCCATATGCAGCATATGCAAATAAATGGCTCCATACACATAGCTGCGTACGGAGCCCTATTTTTGCTGCAAAAATAAAATGGAACCGAGATGCGTCCGCCCTACGAATGTCTGCATATTTTACGGGCGTGTGCACATATACGCGTATGTGTGTGCATATACGCACGTACGCGGGTACAATACATTAAAGTTTCTATGAAAAATTATGCATTCTGGGATTGCATACAATTCACGCATATACGCAACTATATGTATTTACAAATATGCATCCAATTTTGCTCTTGCATTGTGTGTCAATGAGGCCATAGGCTGGCTCATTTGCCTTGCAGGGTCCTATGGAGCCACCCTTGTTTGAGCCAGTGAGCTTTGTTTGTCTCTACAAACACACAGGCACAGCAAGCCAAAACACTCGCCTTCCCCCTTGCTTTTCCCTTCTCCAAGCTAGTAGGCAGGAAGCTGTATTTTTGTATAAATATATATTTAAATATATTTTAGTCTCAGGCCCATTATGGTTACACCACCTTTCTTAAAACCTAATGAGGCCACGTTCACATTCCACCCCAGTGTGCTTGGTGCCCTCTTATGGCCCAAGAAACCGTTCTCGCAGGTTGACATTTCTGAAGACATATTTGTGCAGTAAACCAGAGTTCTGTCAAAGAGAAATAACTCGCAAGGGTAATAACAAAATGGTCACAACAGCCTAATCCTTTTGATATGTTCTGCTTCTCAAGTGCTGAAAGTTATTAAGTCGCAGCTGCATTTTCTTGTACGAAAGCCTGACAGAGATTTCTCTTTGAAAGGGCTGTTGCTCTTTCGTGGTGTTACTAAGTTACTAAAAACATCTTTTCATTATATCTGCTACTGTTGTTTCTATGAGTAGGACTGTTTTAACACAGAACTCCAGACATCACAGTAATCGTTTACCTCAGTCCATTGCCCTGCCTTTGGACAATGAACACTATTTATCTTATATTTCTAGCTAAATACCTTTTTTTTAGGAAGGCAATGCAGTGGTCACATGACCATTCTTCTCCTTCCATTGGTATGGCAGGTGGGCAGGGAGCATATGTTCCAGAAGAATGTGTGGTTCGAGCTGCTGAGAGTCTGGCCACTGTCTTATATTTGCTCTGTTTCAGAGCTATCGGCATTGCTTCTACCTGACGCTATGTCACTACGGTATGTTAGGGAGCCAGGAGGGGGGGAACCACAGGGAGTAGCAGGGGGGCACACTAGAAGACACATGAAGTAGTGTTGGATAGTAGTATCACTACTGTGTCCTGCAGTAATTGGGAGCCAACAAGAGGAACCATAGGAAGTAGCGGGGAGGGGGGGCACATTAGAAGACAGTGTTGAATAGTAGCATCACTCTGGTGTACTGGAGTAATGAGGAGCCAGAGGGGGAGGAAAAGGGATACTGTTGCCGTACATTGGGACAGGTCAGGAACTGATTCATGTAGACTTGTAAAGTTGCTGAAAGGTCAGCTTCAAGAAATGCAGTAATGTATCGTAGCACTGACAGCCATCAGAAAACACTTTATTATATGACCATTGAACAGATATCCTAAAATACACAGACACACACGAGAGGAAATTAGATTTTCATGTTATATAATAATAATAACATTCTAGATGATTTCATTACAAAATCATACCTGAATACCACAATAATCCCTATAAATATGGCTGGAAGGGAAATGCTGGAGGTTTCTTCAGTCTTTACTGTAAAACACGTGTTACTCTGCGGCTTACTAATGGCTATTAGGACAGTGTTTGTACTGTAAACCAATTAGTCCATGTTATAGCAACCAGACCATTGATTAGCAAGTTGTCAACCCTTTGTCAGTTATTTCTTGCATTACACTAATGGAAAAGCTTTCTCAGAGAATACCTCAAACCACGTGCATAGCCACTGAAGAAATGCCATCATAAACACTGCACTAATGACATATCAGTTTCCACATGTTGATCACTGGCATAGGATAGTGATCCCCTAGCAACAGAGTTCAGTTTACTCTTGCTGGTTTACTTCTTCTTGCCATCTGCACTCTCGAAGTGAGGCTTTATGTGTAGTTTAAATTTGTACCAAATTAAATTAAATTAAAAAAATAATTAAAAATAATTACAATTAAAAATTATCCTTTGCTCCTACTAAAGGAATACCGACTTTTTTTAACATTAAGATTTTTTTTACATTTAGAGCCCACGTTATTATTAGTTATTTTGAATCTTAATATTTTGGAATGCTGCACATTTTTTGCCAATTTTACATTGTGATTTGTGGTTTTTACACTTTGATTTACAGTCACATAACTGGGCAGAGAAAAGCTTGTGAAATATTTGAAGATTATTTAGTAACCACAGTAGCCCAAAGAATCTGCCAGTCCCTTTACTATAAACAACTTGGGAAGCGCAAATGCCGCCTTCCTGCAGACTCAGGACCTGCTTGACAGATATCTAGACTGGCATGTACAGACAAATTTAGACTTGTGATAAGACAGTTGTCAGAACAAATTCATTAGTGTGCTAGTATTTAGTGTAACTTTACATATATATGCCCACTAGCTACATAACAGATCAGAAAAGTAATTGAACTAAAGTGTTTTATTTTTATGAAAAGAGATTTTGACTGTAGCTACAACAGATATGAAGAACTTTCATCTTTTTTTCCCGATGCATCTGCAATTTACTTAAAGTGAACCTCTATTTTTTCACCAAATATGCAAAGTCAAAATGTTTTTAAGCTATTTCAAAAGCTGATAAAATCACTTACAATGCATGCTGCTCCTTGATATTTGGAACTGTTAGCTTCTTGCTGAATCCCCCGGATTTCCTGAGCATTGACCTTGATTTTATGTTTTCTGACTCATTCACACTGCCGTATAATACGCTATGAATGGATGCGCGCAGCGTTTTTTCCCCATATGCAGCATATGCAAATAAATGGCTCCATACACATAGCTGCGTACGGAGCCCTATTTTTGCTGCAAAAATAAAATGGAACCGAGATGCGTCCGCCCTACGAATGTCTGCATATTTTACGGGCGTGTGCACATATACGCGTATGTGTGTGCATATACGCACGTACGCGGGTACAATACATTAAAGTTTCTATGAAAAATTATGCATTCTGGGATTGCATACAATTCACGCATATACGCAACTATATGTATTTACAAATATGCATCCAATTTTGCTCTTGCATTGTGTGTCAATGAGGCCATAGGCTGGCTCATTTGCCTTGCAGGGTCCTATGGAGCCACCCTTGTTTGAGCCAGTGAGCTTTGTTTGTCTCTACAAACACACAGGCACAGCAAGCCAAAACACTCGCCTTCCCCCTTGCTTTTCCCTTCTCCAAGCTAGTAGGCAGGAAGCTGTATTTTTGTATAAATATATATTTAAATATATTTTAGTCTCAGGCCCATTATGGTTACACCACCTTTCTTAAAACCTAATGAGGCCACGTTCACATTCCACCCCAGTGTGCTTGGTGCCCTCTTATGGCCCAAGAAACCGTTCTCGCAGGTTGACATTTCTGAAGACATATTTGTGCAGTAAACCAGAGTTCTGTCAAAGAGAAATAACTCGCAAGGGTAATAACAAAATGGTCACAACAGCCTAATCCTTTTGATATGTTCTGCTTCTCAAGTGCTGAAAGTTATTAAGTCGCAGCTGCATTTTCTTGTACGAAAGCCTGACAGAGATTTCTCTTTGAAAGGGCTGTTGCTCTTTCGTGGTGTTACTAAGTTACTAAAAACATCTTTTCATTATATCTGCTACTGTTGTTTCTATGAGTAGGACTGTTTTAACACAGAACTCCAGACATCACAGTAATCGTTTACCTCAGTCCATTGCCCTGCCTTTGGACAATGAACACTATTTATCTTATATTTCTAGCTAAATACCTTTTTTTTAGGAAGGCAATGCAGTGGTCACATGACCATTCTTCTCCTTCCATTGGTATGGCAGGTGGGCAGGGAGCATATGTTCCAGAAGAATGTGTGGTTCGAGCTGCTGAGAGTCTGGCCACTGTCTTATATTTGCTCTGTTTCAGAGCTATCGGCATTGCTTCTACCTGACGCTATGTCACTACGGTATGTTAGGGAGCCAGGAGGGGGGGAACCACAGGGAGTAGCAGGGGGGCACACTAGAAGACACATGAAGTAGTGTTGGATAGTAGTATCACTACTGTGTCCTGCAGTAATTGGGAGCCAACAAGAGGAACCATAGGAAGTAGCGGGGAGGGGGGGCACATTAGAAGACAGTGTTGAATAGTAGCATCACTCTGGTGTACTGGAGTAATGAGGAGCCAGAGGGGGAGGAAAAGGGATACTGTTGCCGTACATTGGGACAGGTCAGGAACTGATTCATGTAGACTTGTAAAGTTGCTGAAAGGTCAGCTTCAAGAAATGCAGTAATGTATCGTAGCACTGACAGCCATCAGAAAACACTTTATTATATGACCATTGAACAGATATCCTAAAATACACAGACACACACGAGAGGAAATTAGATTTTCATGTTATATAATAATAATAACATTCTAGATGATTTCATTACAAAATCATACCTGAATACCACAATAATCCCTATAAATATGGCTGGAAGGGAAATGCTGGAGGTTTCTTCAGTCTTTACTGTAAAACACGTGTTACTCTGCGGCTTACTAATGGCTATTAGGACAGTGTTTGTACTGTAAACCAATTAGTCCATGTTATAGCAACCAGACCATTGATTAGCAAGTTGTCAACCCTTTGTCAGTTATTTCTTGCATTACACTAATGGAAAAGCTTTCTCAGAGAATACCTCAAACCACGTGCATAGCCACTGAAGAAATGCCATCATAAACACTGCACTAATGACATATCAGTTTCCACATGTTGATCACTGGCATAGGATAGTGATCCCCTAGCAACAGAGTTCAGTTTACTCTTGCTGGTTTACTTCTTCTTGCCATCTGCACTCTCGAAGTGAGGCTTTATGTGTAGTTTAAATTTGTACCAAATTAAATTAAATTAAAAAAATAATTAAAAATAATTACAATTAAAAATTATAGATTAGAGATAGATAGATAGATAGATAGATAGATAGATAGATAGATAGATATTTAATATATTATCATTTCTCATTTTTAGGTGCATACATATTGACGCTCAACTCTAGGCAATAATAATAGTAATGTATCTTTTTTAAGTTTTTTTCTACGTGGAGAGATTCATCCAGCCTATTGTATTAGTGTCCATTGTCACAGGTACAGAAAATGATGGGAGTTATTATTATACAGGATTTAAATAGCGCCAAGAGTTTGCGCAGCGCTTTTTAATATAAAGAAGACATTACAATCACAATTCAAGACAAGATGGTAAGGCCCAGTTCTAACATTTTATGCTTGTCACTGATAGAGGATTTGAGGGGAAATTTTCCAATGGGGAATCCTGGTCCGGTGACAACTACGTGAAGATTTCCCTTCAATTTGAAGATATTTCTGGTCATTTCCTGTGCCTTGGGGACGAAACATGAAAGGAAATTTCCCAGGAAACAGACAACTAAAAATAAAAAAAAAACAGGTTCTACCCATTTCTATTCAACACTAAAAAATAAAGCTTTGAATTTGGCTCGAAATGAATTTATTATATTAGCTTCCTACAATCCTACAACCCCTATATGAAAGAAGGAAGGTCAGTGCTGAGAGCTAATCAGGGTTAATTGCAATGCACAGTTCTGTCAGCTAACATGCTTACAGGTGACCTCATCAGTGCATTGCAGCTCCTTCATGGTCTAATCAGAAAGCTGGGCGCAGGAGGTTTGTTTCTGTGTTGCAGGATGTCTCTTAAAGCTCCTAGCTATTCCCTACTCTAAAGCACCTCTTCTCTAACCTAAGATATACAGTATATGAAGCTTAGTTAGCAGAAGCAAGCTATTGCATAATTTCAATACCAAAGCTCTAAAACGCCATATTACTCATATTAGGGGACAATACTACACATTGTCACCCAAACACCTTAAAATATATATTTTATCCGATGGTCATGTGACCACAGTTGCTATCTTCACACTGCTCTGGGGAAGGGCAGGGGTCCTGGTTTCTAGCAGCTTCATTGCCCTCTGCAGGTGCTATTTCTTTATACAGTGTGACTCTGTACAGTAGCTGCTGTTAATCAAAATTAACATGGTTGGGCATGGGGAGTGTCAGCCAGGCGGATTGCAAGACTACAGACACACCACACATCGCCATGGCCTCCTGTAGTTCTGATTAGGAGCTGAGGCATGCAAACTGACCATGACATCACAAATTTGTGCTTTCTGTGGTCAGAATGCTGAAGAAACACAAGGGGGCTGTCAGGATCACCAGGTATTTTCTGATCACTATCAAAATGATATGAACATTTAATGAAGTTACACTTCAACCTCTAAATTAATCCCTAACAGTAAATAATCCCGGCTGCGTCACACTCATCTCTATCATGTGCTGAACTGGAAACCTCTCTGCCAAAAAGACAACAGATCCCAAGCTGAAATACAATAGTGCCAAGATCCCAACACCTAAAGTTTCTCAATTGGGAGGTGACACCGCTGTATTCTTTAAAACCCAACACCTGCCAAACGTTTGTTGGGTTGGATTGAGTAATGATAGAACCCCCTGCCAAGGTATTACTGCAGCCTGTAACTTCATTGGAGAAATATCTTCTCATTTCCTGGACAGGATTGGGAAGGACAGAACAGGAAGTGAAGAAAAATCTTTTCAATAGGGACACAACAATCATTTCTGTTTTTGTTTTTGTAAAATGTGAAATATTTAGTGCCTGTGTCAGTTTATTCTTACAGTTAGTGTCTTTCTGTCCTGGTAGCAACATTTCCCTTGCAGGGTCTATTGGAGCCACCCTTTTCGCAACCTGATGAGCCTATGCTGCACACATATGCAACTCGGGACCCTATGATTGGCTAATTCTCCAGCTCCTCCTCCATGGATTGATTGGCAAGTGACTGATTAGAGAGACAGGCTGACATTCAATGCTGGTCAGGCATGTGCTAGGGTGATAAGGCATGTAGTCTAACTTTGATGCTTTTAATGTGCGCCCTCACGACCAGATGTTTAGGGAAGGGCACTTGAGGCATAAGCAGGTAATAACCTTTAAAAGTCTAAAAGATAAGTGACTGGGGACATGTTTAGAAAAAACCCATGCTGATATATGTTTGCCGGATGGACCTGGATATTTGCATGCAAAAATTCAGGAGGATTTAATACTACTTTAGCGTGATAAGTGTGATAAGAGTGCATTTAGCTTCAGTGTGATAAGAGTGCATAAGTGTATAATTGACTGAACAGGATTACAAATATGTTGACTTGTAAAATGGACTGATCACCCATAATAATCTGATCACTGAAAGGTGAAGTGAATAACATTGATTAACTCGTTACAATGGCACCTGGAAGTGGATGGCATATATTAGGCAGCAAGTGGAGAGTTGGAAGCAGAAAAAATGGGCAAGCATTAGGAGTTGACCTACTTTGACAAGCGCCAAATTGTGATATCAGAGCAACTCCAAAACTGCAGCTCTTGTGGGTTTTCCTTGTCTGCAGTGGTCAGGACCTACCAAAAGTGGTCCAAGGACGGAAAACTGGGGTCATGAGTGGCCAAGACTCATTGATGCATGTGGGGAGTGAAGGCAGGCTCTTGTAGTCCAATCCAATAGAAGAGCTACTGTAGCTCAAATGGCTTGGTACCAGATACCACAGCATCCTTTCAGAGGTCTATTGGAGTCCATGACTCAAGGGGTCAGGGCTGTTATAGCAGCTTCACGGATTCTTTAACCTTTCACTTTGTCTATACAAAGGAAACTTTTGCATGCACCGTATATTTGTGAAGTTACAGAGCGATCTTTCATATTCCCCTTGGAAAAGCCGTAATTTTCCCTTCCAGTGAGAAAACTTTAATTGGACAGAAATGGAATTGCAGCCCTGAAAACCCAAATCGATTTTAATTTCTAGGCTGACTCATGAAAATAACGGACTTCAAGCAGAATTTGCAATCCAATCTTACAGACTGTGCAGCAGCCAGACCAAAGGAACAATCTCACCAATACAATTACAGGGGGAAAAAAAAACTTTAGAATGTTTCCTTGTGACATTGAGAACGAAAATGTAGCCATAAAAAACTCAATAGGAAACTCAGTCACCAAAAGCAATTTTACAAATGGTGTGTGAAAAATAGATCCTCCAAACATTCCGTCTGATTGTATTTCACCCTCTAGGATATATTTGGTCATTCTATTATTTTACATCATAGAAGCTGCAACTTTGTAATTTATTAGGTTGGTTACCTTGAAAAGAGCATTTTGTACAGTACATTTGTCTTTCAGTATCTGTTTATATTATCAGTCTGGCATCAAACTTTATATTAATTAAAATTGAGTAATAATTCTGTAAAAATAAAAATAAACATTCAACCACGTTAGACAATGTCCTTAAATAGACACTATTACTCTTTTAAAGGCATAGCACAGCTTTTACAAGAGAAAAATAAATGCACACACATTAATATAAGAAACAAATTTATTTAATTTTTTTCAGTTGTGCTGCAGTGCTTACATGATTTCAAGCAGCATGTTGATAGAAGAAAGCAGAATGCCATCAGTCATTTTTTGTTGAGAAAAAAATCAATCCTCTCTGGGTGATCTGTATACATTGCAAGGCTTTTAATAAACTTTGTTGCAGTGTCCTACCTGTTTCTGTTCTGAAGAAATTGCTGTTTGTTACAGCATGTCCTTTCCAAACTGACCCCTGAATGGGAGGGTCTGGGTTCATTTAAACCTGCTGGTGGGCTTCCTATGTTGTAATAGGGAAAGGAGCAGTGCATTAATCCCTTTAGTAGCAATTAACCCTTAGGGAGTATATTACCAAAGATGAAATTCCTATTGCAAGGTATGACAAAAATGATACCTTTATCTTAGTGCATACTTCTGGGAAAATCAGTCAGCCAATCACATCAGCAGGAAGTGATGTTTTTGGGGGTGTTCTGCAGCTACAGTTTTAAATTGAGAATTCATTTTAATAACATTAAATTACAAATCGGCTTATGCGACAATTATATATGTTATACTAATTTTTTTAAATATTTTTTTAATTTTTGTATTTTTAAAGTGGAGTTACCCTTTACCTTCAGCAGAGAAAACCTAGTTCCTTTGCTTCAGCAGGAATGTAAAAAATATCAGAAATACAAATCTTTTGGCAGCTAAAACATCTTCTAAGTCTCTATCCATGATCAGGGTAGCCACGGGCAAGTAGAGAATAGTGGAGGGGAGACAACAGACCATCTTTCATTGTTTCCTTAGGACAGGACATGTGTTACTGGCAGGATCACTAGGTAAAGAAAGCCTGAAGAAATGAAAACTAATTCAGCCACCACATCTAAGGACTAATAAACTGCAATATGGAACATTTTTGTTCTTAGGTTTAGATACACTTAAAGTAAAAGACAAACAAATGTAAGCCCAACTTCAGCAAACACTTTTTAAGCATTTATAGTTTTTTCAGGTATATAAAGAAAAGATTTCTAGTTGATAGTGGCCCAGGTTACTTCAGTGCCAGTGTAAAGTAGAAAAAGTATGAAAATAAAATAAAGAGTTGACAATATGATTTAGTATTCAAGGGTGGAAGTTTATTTTAAAATGCTTTTTTGTTACCATTGCCTTATATTGTGGGTTTATGGCATTTGCGTAGGTTAGCGTTGTATTTGATTCAAAAATCTGAAAAGAACTGTCCAACTATAAAATTATCTGTAAAGCACAGTAGCCGTAGGGAGTGAAAACCTGCTAGAAGTAATGACAGGGCTATATTCCAGCAGTCAACCACAACACTTATCGCAAATGAAGCTCACATTTTATATCTGTATTGGCAAAAAATTGTTGCATCTGGGGATTTGTCATGAATGTCAAAAATTTAAATCAATATATCATAGAATAAGATTTTCTCCTTTCCGGCTGATGTAAAGATTTTTCGTGCTAGTGAGCCATGTAATGTATCTCTCCAGTAACGGCAGTTTTTTTTTGTTCTTAAAAGTTTAGGAAGTCAAGCATTGAAATTGTATGAATGTGATTGAAACCACTGGGACAAACATTTTTAGATTCTTTCTATTGTGCTGAACATAATAGAGGCCAGATTAATTTTTTCTGGTAGACTATTCAAGTGTAACACCCCTTTTTACACATATTTGATGAACTTGAAATTGTAATGGAAGGCCATGGTATAATCAACGGTCTAATTATTATCAAGTGCTGTGACTTTATTAAAAAGAGTAGCTAATGAGCTAATGGCTACTTTGCAAAGTGAAAACCCTTTGGGAGAGGAGCACCATTTGACTGTAGATTTTGGTGAGTAACAATGGGCATTTAGATTTTTTTGTTGTTAATGCCAGTGATTAGCTGGGGGGTGGGGTGGGCGTAGGAGGAGCCTGACGATTAAATATACCATTTAGGTTATAGGTTATAAGGTCTGTAAGGAAGCTGGACTGTGACTTGACATCCAGCTTTATAGTACATCATACCATACTGCATACATTTTCAGTGACCCCGCTGAACAAATGAGTGCACCGCTAAGTGGTGGCAATGTAAAAATCATGTCAAACTGATTAACTAGATGGAGCACCCCCTGACCTTTAGAAGCATATGGAGGACTTCAGAGGCAGGGTGGGCTAACATTTCACCTCAGGGATGAGTCCTTAGCTGGTTTGTAAGATGTCAAAGTAAAGTTGGGTGCCAGTCACTATAAGGATTTTCTAATATTTTATTCCATAAGCGACAAAGAAATGGAAGAGAGCGCAGAACCGACCACTTCCAAGCTTCAAAGTGTGGAGGGCCTTTAAATTGATTGCAGTAACACTGTGCATTGTAGAACCTTAGCTGAATTGCAGATCTAGCAAGGAATTCCCTAGGTGAGACACCAGACTTCTCTCTGAGGTCCAAGTCCATTCTGGCTTCTCAGGCACCTCCAGCAGACAAAGTTCCTCCCGGTTCTCAAGCCCAGACACTGTCTCAGACTCCAACTGGGTCCACACCGGTCCACCTGCAGGCTACAGGCCTGGTCATACAGCACACTATCCCACAGGCAGGAGTCCTGATGGGAAAGAGACTCTCATATGGTCAGCCTCGAATATTTATGTCCTCTGCCATTCTACACTGGCCATGAACCTCCTAACGATTTGCTAAGGAGACACGGATATTCATAACACAGCAATATGTTTGCTCTGCTCTGTGGCAAGGTTACACCCAGCAGCAGGCAGATGTAAATAATAACAGAGTGCTTAGGGAAAAACAAATGAGCACAGATGCAAAAACAGCTAGAATACAGTCCAGCAGAACTAAATTTAAGGAGTCACCCCAATTAGGGCAAGGTGGTTACATAGTAAATCAGATTAATGGAAGTATATTATCAGCAATAGTAACACCAACATTTTGATAGCACAATGGCCATATTTTCCATGGTTCCTCTACTGTCACCTTCATAAAGAGGTCCATTGTGTTCCCCAAATGTTGGTGATCTTATTTCTGATATGGTTAATCTGACCATCTAGTTCCTCAGTCTGGTCTGCTGGCTTTCTGTCATTTCTCCTCATCAAGCCTTCCTAAGCTTGCCAATCACCAAGAGTAAATAGCAACCTGACAATAATCCTGGTTAGACTTTGCATTTGGTTTGTATGGTTCCTGGACATGTGGCCATAATACAGGGGCTGTACCTTTTACCTGAAAGAACACCGTGGAAGACTGATTTCCCCACTTGTGTGCTCATAATCATCGGCCTTTTATTTTAGAAATTTTCATAGAATTATAAGGACTGTTTCCATGGCTATGTTTATTTACACACTAAGGCTGTTCAAAGTGTAAAATGATTGCACCAAGATGCACCAGAAAAGCTCACATAACAGTCTACCTATTATATTAGGTTTATTTAAATAACCCCAGAGTGCAATCCGATCAAAAGTTAAGCCGTATAATAAAATAAAACCTGCTATATAAAACACTTAGTTAAATTACTAATCACACCTTTCCATATGTGATGGCCAATGTTCTGAACTCAACCGCTCTAAATATTATTGAAACTGTTCCCCCTTTGTTCATTTCCCCATTAAAAACACCTTCCCAGAAGACACCAAAGAGGCAATTTCCCAATACTTAGTCCATAATGTAGGTTTATAACTGTTCAGCAAACCCATGTGTGGAATATCTGAATTTTATAACTTTTATTACCTTTATACGTTATTACACAGATATCAAGTCAAAGTAAACATTTTGCAGATAGCTTATCAGCTGCATACAACAAGGTAAGAAGAAATTCAGGAATAAGTGTATTGACTTTCAAATGTTAAAATATCCTAAATGGATGTTTTAACACCTTTATAGGCAAGTTGTTAACATTAAATTGAGGTTTTTAAACTCACCAGAACTTTGGTTATAGACTTTAGAAAAGTTGATTCCGACATAATAAACCAGCCACTGCTAAGAAATATAGTCCTAGGCAGAACACGCAGAACACAAGCTGAAAATCAGCTTTAAGATGAATGTCATGAAAACACATTTCTGTTTCAGTAGAAACCACATTTTTGACCTGGTCTCAAAGTAACACAGAGGCAATCTACGACCTGGAATGCCTGTGCCGTTGGAAGTCAGATAGACTTAGCTGTCAAGAGGACCATGGTAAATGTTGTCAATAATTTTGACTGTTTTGATATTTAGTTACTTTGCTACTGAAGCTGAAAAGACTTCAAATAAGTTCTGACCACCAACTGCTAATTTTGTTTGCAGTGGATAGTGATGTGGCATTTGGCAGTTAAAAGTGGAACCTTTTCTATGATAACAAAGATATACTAACCTGAAATTTGGAGATGGCTGGCTGCTAGACTGGTTCCTGGTTCCTGGAAGGAGATGATCTCTAAATCATCCACCCAGCCATACACTGGCAGAATGCTGTTTATAAGGCAATTGTGCTTTTCACTGTTTATTATTTCCTTCTGTGAAAAAAAATGTAAAAGCTATCAAATGGCCATTTTTGGCACAAGAACAGGTTCAGCTTCTGTAATTCTCAGGAACCATTTACAGCCCACTGTACCCTTAAAATGACCAAAACCACCTTAATTTAACCTTTTTCATTGACTCCAATGTTTTCTCATTCCTATCATACATTAGTAAACTGGTAAAGGGGTGCCATTGTAAGGGCACTTTAGAAAGTTCCAAATATTTGAATGGAACCTGTTATAATTTAATTGAAGTTCATTAGATTTTATCTGTGTCAATGTGATGTATCTATAACTGTCTGCTTTGTTAGGCAAGCCTTTAGTTATTGCAGACAGACTGACTTTTTGATTTGTGTACTTCAGTTACTCTATTTTATGTTACTTCAACTACACTGACTGGCCAAAAAAAGGTTAAATATGGCTTTCTAATATTTTGTTGGACCACCTTCAGCTTTGATTACGGCACGCATTTACCGTGGCCTTGTTTCAATAAGCTTATGCAATGTCACAACATTTATTTCCATCCAGAGTTGCAATAATATATCGTCAGCATTTTTGCGGATCGCACTGGACTGGAACACAGGCACTAATGCAGGCGATCGCACTGTGGGGGAGGGGCCTGCCTGCACAGCCCACGCCCCCTCCCGCCCCTGAATGCAGATGTTTTTTCGTTGGTAGATCTCAATGAGCTCGTCATTTGAAAAGTAGATCTCCAGACGAAAAATAGTGAGCGCCCCTGGTGTAAAGTCTTCTCCAGCACATCACAAAGATTCTCAAGGGGGTTAAGGACTCTGTGGTGGCCAATCAATGTGTGTGAATGATGTCTCATGCTCCCCAATCCACTCTTTCACAATTTGAACCTGATGAATCCTGACATTACCATCTTGGAATATGCCCAATGTGCCATCAGGGAAGTAAATAATCCATTGATGGAAAAACCTGGTCATTCAGTATATTCAGGTAAGCAGCTGACCTCTTTTTTTGGGGACATAATGTTGTTGAACCTCCTAATTATCCAATGGAAGGCTGTTACCTATTTGCTTCGCTAAATCTAGGTGGTGACCTTTTTTTGGCCAGGCAGTGTAAATGGAAAATAGTATACATATGTACATATCAGAATAAAGCCACAAACGCAAATCATTACAAGTTCTGCTCGAAACACACATTCCAGAAACCTCTTGGAAACATAATTTATTGATCAATAAGAAAGGACTTTACAACAGGAAGTAAAAACTGTGGCAACCCCAGAACTCTGCAAATGGCAAACTCTGCAAATTTTTATGAATGTCCATATATCTGATACTTTTTGTACATGAAGGTGAACCATAGGTAGGCTACGATAAAATTCATATTTCATCACATGGGTAGTTTCAAAGCTTAAATTCAATGCCTTAAATTCAAGCTGTACAATGAATGATGTGCTCATCTCCTCTGCAAAATGTTCACTATTACGTATGCAATAAAGCTTGATGGAATTTTAAAGTAAAATAAAATACCAAATGGTAACTGAACATGCATAGTATGATTGTGGAAGGCCTACAAATATGCCTTTCTAAATCAATTTCAAATTGCCCAGGCGGAGAGGGTAATACACCAAATAAAAATATTATTTGTCATTCTGCTATGCTATAATCAAGATTTACTTTTTTACTTTTTTAGCAGTGTCTTAGAACTCAGATTTTACCAAAGTATACTTTTACTTTGCTGTTCGGGGGCTATTTATTAAAGGAGAACTATGGGGTTAGGGCTTTGCCGCATAGTTCTCCTTAGGGTAATGGGAGGACACAAACTAGCGTCCTCCCATCACCCTAAGCTCAGTATACCACGAGCTACAGCTCGCGGTATACTGAGACGCCCCAGCTGAAGCGGATCCCGACAATTATGTCTGGATCTGACCAGCTGCGTGAGTGACAGCTGGCTCTGCTTATCTAGAGGCAGAGCCAGCTGTACCCGCCCCCTCCCCCGTCCGTTCCGCCAGTCAGCGCTGGAGGATCGGAGCGGGGAGGGGGGGATCCAGCCCCTCCCCTGTCACGGCAGAGAGCTGTGACAGGATCGAGATGTGAGCGAACACTGGTATGTGTTTGCTCACTTCCCGATCTACTGAGCCGACCTGTGACAGTCTCATTGTCACAGGTCGGCTAGAATTAGGAGGTGAGTGAAAAGCACTCACCTCATAGTTCTCCTTTAAAGCTGGAGTTCCCGGTAATGGCTCAATGCAAAGCTGGAATGCTTATAGTGGAGATTCTCTTACCTGTCAAACGTTTTGCAAATGGTCAGCCAATCATGTTACTCGGGTACTCATGGCAGAAAGGTAGCCAGGTCTTGATAACATTTTAGAATTTTTTTTGCACAAATTGGGACAATTTGGAAAAAAATTTGGAGTCAATTGGCAAGGTGAAATATTCTTACTTGACTCTTGGTGTGCTTTGTGTATTTCTTCCAGATCCGTGCAGTAATCCAATGTAAAACTTTGCCACTGTGCAGGAGCTTCTTGTAACAAAGACCAGATACTGCTGCTCTCTCTCCTTGTGCCAGATAATTGGTCTTATTAAAGATTACATTAGTTTACTACAAAAAAATAAAATCAATGATTTTAGTTTTATACATTCTCACTCTTTTGCTCTTTTAACCTGGGCCAAATTAAAATTCCAGGGATCTTTATGTGGTGGCCCTTCTCATTCACACAATTTAAAGCAGAACTCCTTGCAAAACTTTGATTAACCCTTGCAGTAGGGCTACCCCCTCACTTAAAAGTGCTTAGTTTTCCTTTTGGCATAGGGAGGAAAATATCAAAGTTATACTAATCCGATTCTCTGAGCCGGACAGCTGTGACAGCGCTCCCTACTGCCTGTCTTCTCGTATGTTTCAGCAATAGTATGTCCCTTGGTATCCTCATGTCCTATAAACTGTGATTAGAACGTGATGACTCAAGGAACCTTGGACCGCTTCGATGGAAGGGGAGAGCACCTGTAAGGACCGGTATAAGAGCAAGCAGGCTCCGAGGATTGGGTGAGTATTCCTTTTTATTTTTCTCCCTAGACAGAAACAAGCAGTTAACCATAGCAGTGCAGGGGTAGCCCCACTGCAAGGGTTAACAAAAAGTCCTCTTTAAAGTCAACCTCTTACCACAGGGTCACTTAAAAAACACCAGCCCTGTAAAAGAAGGTGATCTATGTTTTTTGGCAGTCTGCGCCTTTAAACATGATTGCTTTACTGCTCCCTGGCACTGCAGGTATACCACACTTTCAGATGTATGAATACCTGCTCCTCCTGCCACACACAGTGGTTTCTCCGTATCACTCACATATTAGAGGATGTATGAGATAACAGGAGGAACCACTGCATTCAGTAGGGGAGCAGATATTCGACCCACCCAAAAGAGTGTCCTTCTGGTGACAGGGTCACTTGAACTCTATAATACAAACTAATACTGTATAAATTAATTTACAACAACCTATAGCACACGTTAACACAATATGGAAAATTCAATGAGAATTTATTGCAAATGTATGGCATTGTTTTTTCCACTGTAGGCAAACCTGTAGAAAAATCCATTACTAACTTTTATTTGTCACGTAAATAGTTTTTGAAAGTTTGGTCAGAAGTTTATTCTTAATTGTGCATATAATTTGCATGACTTCACTCCGGGCAGTATAATCCTTTTTATGGAGCATGGAGAACGAAGATTGTTTACTTCAGCTGCATCGATTTCAACTTTTACCTGCTTTTATCTGCTGCTGCAAAAATGTCTATAAACAGGTGAAGTGATAAGAATACAATATAATGTTGAAATGTTGAAGAATATACAGCGAATGTTAGAAAGAAGCACTCCGGAAAAAGTGGTTAGCACTGTGACCTTGCACTGCTTGGGATATGGATTTAATTAGTACTGGGGCAATTCATACATAAAGTGAGTGTCTAACCTTTGCTTTGGAGGTTTGCTACCAAAAATGTAAAGCTGAACTCAAGGCACAAAAACATTAATGTAAATGTATTCCTCAATAGCCAGTGCTATTGAGGAATACAGCAAGTGAGGCTGGTAGTGAATAGCACTTTAGTATAATAGTCGTGCTGGCTGTGAGCCAACATTTACCTTAGGAGAATGCTGGGGAAGTGCCCCACTTGGCCTGGAGATACAAGATTTCTAATGTACTTTATAGACTATAAAAACTGTATGTTACAGTCTTTATATTTACCAAGACGTATGTCATTTGGGGGCCTACCTAAACTATCCATTTGATATATACCTAGTCAGGAGGACACACACACATGGTACATAGGTGTTCGTAGATAAAGAATGCACCATTGCATATTGTGATATTTTTTGCCAGCTTTAGACTAAAAGTTGGGCTCTTGCCAACAGTGTAGGCCAAGGATAATACAGAAAAGAAATTGATAGTTAGAAAATATGCAGATTCCGCTGCTGCTGACCTCTACTTCTAACAAAGCTAGCTGCCTGGCTATTAAAGTGACACTAAATTCAAGAGTTAAGTCTTAAACATACATTCAAGTACCTTAACTATTAACCCCTTCATGACTGAGGCCTTTTTTTTTTATTTTTTGCACCCATGTTATATTCCACATTTTAGGCCTGAAAATGACTTAAAACCCCCACACATTATATATTTTCTGAATGCCAAGACCCTGTAGAATAAAATGGTGGTAGTTGCAAATTTTTATGTTGCGCAATATTAGCGCAACTCCTTATTAAACTCCAAAATTTAGTGATACATTTAATTAAATGCCCCAAACACAACAAAATACCAATTTGTTCAATGAAATATAAAAGATGAGGTTACAACGAGTAAAACGATACCCAACATGCCCAGTTTACAAATTGCGTGCGTCCGTGAAACGGCGAAAAACTGCAGTACCCCAAAAAGTCCACAGAAGACGCTTTAAAAGCCCCCACAGGTCATCAATTTAGAGATACCCCAAAATACTGGCCCTAGAATTGTTGCTCTCACTCCGGCGTGCGCGGCGATACCCAACATGTGTAGCGCCTTCGTCGTTTTCATACGTAGGCGCACCCGACGCGTGTTTACGTGGCGACGTGCGTGCTCGCAGGGGACTCGCGGGTTTTTTTTTAACTTTACTTTGACAGCTATCACATGGGGGGGCTTACAAGCCCCCCCATGTGATAGCAGATGGTGGTGACAGGTACTCTTTAAGGTGATGCTGGGGGTCCAAAAGACCCCCAGTGTCACCTTTACACTGGAAATAAGCTATTGAAGTGCAGATCGCACTTCAATAGCTTATAGCTGGGCTGCAGGAGCCCAGAACTGACAGCCCAGGGACCGGAAGTGATGCAATCTGCATCGCTCCCGGTCCCATAGAACGGGGAGGGGATCGATGAACGGAAGTTCGTCGACCTCCTCCCCAGCTCCCCGCGGACACCAAGGACGCCGGTCCCGGGGCCGTAGGAGGGGCAACGGAGCCCGGGAAGCATGGCGGCGGTGCCTGGCGGGGGGGGGCGGCCCCTTCTTCGGGACACAGAAGCAATCTGGCGACAGGTAAGTTGCCAGAATTGCTTTTGTTGTAAAGCCGACAGTCGGCTCTACAAGTTTAAACAGTGTCCCGGCGGCAAAAGTCGCCGGGAGTCTGTTTAAACAGCCCCAATGCTGGCGACGTACACTGTATGTCGTCAGTCACTAAGGGGTTAACAAAAATGTATCTTATTTGTGTATCAGTCAGCTGTAGATCCTCAAATCCTCTCTGAATTGGCGCTGACACTGTCCTTCCTTCTGGAGGGTGGCTACTTTTGTTCTCCATGATTTCTGTGCATGTTGTAAAGTAGCCACCTTGCCAAGTTAAGGTACTTGAATGCATTTTTAAGATCTAACTCCTGAGTTTAGTGGTAGGGCTTGTTCACACCAATTGCGGTGCATTCCAGAGCGGTAGCTGCTGGAACACACCCCAATCTATCACAAAACTTCCCCCTGCTTTCTGGCATTGCAAAACATTGACTGCATTCTGTTCCACTCCAAATGCAAAAATAGAGCATGCAGCATTTTTTGCGTTTGCAGTGAAACAGAACGCAGGCAATGTTTTGCCACGCGTCCGATCGCACTGCAGACTGGGGGTGCATGGCTGCGTTGCCATTGACTTCAATGCACTGCCCCGCCCCGCAATGCAGGGGCAGTTTTGTGAGCGATTGCGGTGCGTTCCAGCAGCTACCGCTCTGGAACGCACCGCAATTGGTGTGAACAAGCCCGTAGGAATGAGTGGAATTGAGACACTTTCTAAAGTTAAGATTTTAGCAAAATTGAAAGATGTCTGTGACGTTTCGCCACTTTGTTAAAATGCATTAGAGTCTATGAGAGATGTGAGATCAAGGTGGTTTTTGTTTGTTTTTACAGGTGCAATGGGCTTTAAATGACAGGGTTGCAGAAGCTCTTTTTAATAATCCTGGACCTGTTCTTTTCCCAACAAATGCTCTCTCATTAGTCTCGTTGTACATTTTTTTCAGAGAAAGAAAACATATGATGAATAAAAATTTAAATAAAAAATGTAAAATGATATTATAAAAACAATCAAATACACAAAAAAAGAAAACAAAAATAATAATAGAATAATCTAAATATACCATCTTTGAAATAAAACAAAAATCTTGAGAACAATGGGTGAAGTTAGAAGCATCACCAAAATCACTCCATCCATCCCTACTGACTGCCATACTAATCCAATAGCTTTCATATTTTCTGAGTCATTGATCCAGAAGTATACATTTCAGCACATTCTGTGTGTATGTTTCGGGTCACCATATGAGAAAGTATGAAATGCAGAGACAGATAGGTAACTAACATTTTCAGATGGATATTAACAACCTCCATATTTCTCTTGGTACAAATTTCCTTTATGAATATATTTATTTAAAATTCTTATCATTGTCATTATTTATATAATATATATTATATTATATTTATATATGTATTTTGCAAAAGGGTTTATAGATTTACTAAAACATTGCAAATGATAATGGTAAGTATTATATAAGTATCTTAAAATGCTGTCTTTTTTTTTAAACAAAAATGTCTCTTGATGGAAATGTATAACACACATTTCCTTTTTAAAGAGTAACCACCAGAGACTGTTGGGTTGAGTGGCTGCTGTAAAAAGTCAGTTTATTATTCTAACCTCTCAACCAAACCTACATAAGACACAGACATTACTACAAATCCAAAATCCAACACAGCTCTTACATCCATAAACTGTTTAATGACATGCTTTGAACCCTGTCACGGTTCCCCCTTGCTACTTTGTATCGTATTCTTTTTTTGCCTGGAAGCAAGGGGTTTCAGAAGTAATTTCCATTATTTTTAATCTCCCAAATTACATCTTGAACAGTAAGTACATTATTTAAAATCCCACTTGCAAACTGCCCTTAACCATTTGATAGGAGACTGGGTATCAAGTCATTAGGAGCGGCATAGTGCTTATAATGACTTGTGGATTGGCTTCAAAAGCGTGAGGTTCCTAGCCTATGGGACATTTTTTTTCACATTAGCATGCATTACTTTGTCATTATCATATTGGACAGCATGTGGTCCACTTCAAACGTGCTTTGTTCTTCTTGGTGTGATATGATACTTCAATGAGAGATTGAATTTTACCTTTTGACTTTCTGCACACTGAGATCATTGGCAATTGTCATCTCGCAGAGTTTACTATTAGTTTCCTGCAGGTATAGCTGCAATTTAGCAGTATGGGTCTTGTGTAAATGTATTTTGTTTTAAACAGCTTGTGCAAATACGGGTTATTAATATTTATAGTTTGGCAAAAAACATAGAAAAGGTTACGTTACTCTCAGCAATATTCAAGAATAATGAGAGGCGGTGTGGCTTGGCAACCAATCAGCAGTCGAATTTGGCACATTCTATTAAATGGATAGCTGAATTCTGAGTCCTATGGTTTATTGGACATCAAATGCTGCATTGTTGAATAGAGCTGTGAGTGGGGAAAAAGAGCAGCTGACAAAGTATTGTTATGGGAAGATATTAATTTCTCTTTTGCTCAGTGCTATGTGTACACCCCGGGGGTTTCTAATGCCTGCTAAATCAATCCTGTGGGATGCCTAAAAGTATTAAACTAAGTAATCGAACGCATAACCTGTCAGCATATAGCTTTTTATGATCTGTCTCCCCTTCATGGCTGAGTACCTTCCATACCGTGGTTTTTAAAGTCCTCATTTGCATCTCAGGTGGCAATAATAAGCCTGTAGGTAGGTCACTTAGGAAACTCACAGGCACCAGCATTGGACTGTGGGATGCTAGCAGGGGTGGTGCCATTCTACTGACTGATAATAAATATGAACCACAGGTTTAGATTATATATATATATATATATATATATATATATATATATATATACATATATACATATATATATATATAGATATCTAT
>NW_017307074.1:673424-674484 GCF_000935625.1 Nanorana parkeri | reverse complement strand
TATATATACACAGGTGAAACGCGAATAATTAGAATATCGTGCAAAGTTCATTTATTTCACTAATGCAACTTAAAAGGTGAAACTAATATATGAGATAGACTCATTACATGCAAAGCAAGATAGTTCAATCCGTCATTTGTCATAATTGTGATGATTATGGCTTACAGCTCATGAAAACCCCAAATCCAACTTTATTTCCTTTGTTGACTGTTATTAATTACATTGTTATCTAAGGACTGTAGAACCACACCCCTCTATGTTTTGGACAAAAGAAGAGGGGTAGGGTTCAAAAGCCCTATCTTGTTTCTGTTGTCCCGAAAAATAAGGGTGAGAGAGTCATCCCAAGACTGGAAGTGTGCTACTGGTAGAATCACCAGCTGAAAATAAAGGGGGAAAAAAAGGTTTGAAAAGAGAAAACTATTGCAGCCACCGCATCTAATGACTGGTAAGCTGCAATATATACATTTGTTGGTTTTGGGTTTAGATATGCTTTAAGACAGGCTCAGCCAAGTGGAATCAGTTCTGACCTACAATGTGACATCTGAATTAACACCCAAAGGACACTAGAGAAACATTATTGATATTTCCCTAGCAAACACAATGTGGAGGTAACGTGGTTGGAATCTTCTACAGGGCACTCTGAAATCTCAAGCCCAGGAAATGAATCCAAAAGCTGCTGGGGTGAGCACAGAACCCCCACTGTCAGAGACAGCTGGCAGTTCCAGCCTCTCCAACTGCTTGTCCTATGCAATGCAGCAGAAATCAGCTCTGTCAGTACCATTTTCAGTGATTAGTCATTTGGAAAGTTAAATGAGGAATACACTGATTAGTTTTTTTGACAGAAATTTGATATAAGATTTTTTCTGAATTAAAGAAATATCAAACTCTCAAACATTTTCTCAATAATCAATTCAGATCAAACAAATATACATATAGTGCAGAGGTCAGGGGTATGTAATATACAGAGGGCAAGGATCAGGAGTGTTTAACACATAGAATCCAGGGGTCAGGAGTGTACAAAGCAAAGGTCAGCATGTATTACATAGAGTGCATGGGTTAA
>NW_017307074.1:657003-673411 GCF_000935625.1 Nanorana parkeri | reverse complement strand
ACAACAGATGGGGGACACATGCCCCAGGGGCCCAATGCTAGCTAAGCCCATAATGGTGAGATTACCAACACATCAGCATGTTGCTCCGCATGCTGATATGAAATCATCTTACCGTATATACTCGAGTATAAGCCGTCCCGAATATAAGCCGAGGTACCTAATTTTAGCCAAAAAAACTGGGAAAAAGTATTGACCCGAATATAAGCCGAGGTACCTAATTTTAGCCAAAAAAACTGGGAAAAAGTATTGACCCGAATATAAGCCGAGGTACCTAATTTTAGCCAAAAAAACTGGGAAAAAGTATTGACCCGAATATAAGCCGAGGTACCTAATTTTAGCCAAAAAAACTGGGAAAAAGTATTGACCCGAATATAAGCCGAGGTACCTAATTTTAGCCAAAAAAACTGGGAAAAAGTATTGACCCGAATATAAGCCGAGGTACCTAATTTTAGCCAAAAAAACTGGGAAAAAGTATTGACCCGAATATAAGCCGAGGGTGGGAAATGAGGCAGCTACTGGTAGATAGATACCATTAAAATACATTAATATTTATTTAAAAGAAAAATAACCTAGCTCTGTAAGTGGAAAAGGGGGTACAGGGCTACATATCATGTACTACGGATCATTTAACCCATTCATGTTAGCAGAGGATCATTGTAAATGTATTGTTGCAGGCACTCTATATGTACATGTACTATATACTACATATAGAGTGCACTGAACAATAGATTTACAATTATCCTCTGCTAATATGAATGGGTTAAATGATCCGTAGTACATGATATGTAGCCCTGTACCCCCTTTTCCACTTACAGAGCTAGGTTATTTTTCTTTTAAATAAATATTAATGTATTTTAATGGTATCTATCTACCAGTAGCTGCCTCATTTCCCACCCTCGGCTTATATTCGGGACGGCTTATACTCGAGTATATACGGTACATGCATTAGTTAAAAAAATATATAGTTTTCCTTTACTTACAATTATTGTTTTTCCACTTCCACTGGTCCTCTTGGACATTAGTGATAGAATCTGTGCCCAAGTGTTGCATCCTTTGAAGGTTACACCAGCAGAGCATTGCTTGGAAATCTCATCTGTAATCTCATGAGATTCTGAGATGATGTGCATGGTCACATGTCATAGTCACATATGTCAGAGTTCCAGGAAATAAAGGAGATATATCAATCTGCCATTAGTAAAAATGGCCACTGTGAGAAGAATGGGGAGGAAAAGAGAAATAAGGTATGCAAGGAATAAAAACCTGAAAATTATCTAGAAGCATCTGTTTGTAGATTGTCACCACTAAGCATTTCTGATGGTGCATTTGTTGCCATTTCAAAGATATGGGTAAAGTTCCTGCAGATTTAAAGAGATTAAAAACAACTTCTGTGATAGCATTAACATGCTACACATTATATCAGATGTAAGTGATTGAGTTTAGATCTACTGTACCTTATATAGATATTTGTGACCGTCAGTAGAAGCATTTTTACTTATCGCAGTTCTTGTGTTACTAATTTTATTATAAACTAAAAAAAAGCAAAATAAAGTATTGATACCTGGTTATACCATCTTGCTGATCTGTCACTCATCATTACCTGCAGAGTCATTGAGGGCTGCCCTGCCCAATCATTCTCCAAACTGTAGACAACGCTGTCAATATAAACAAGGTCATTATTGTTAAAACTATCCAGACGGGATTTATTTTAACATGTGAATCCTGCCTGTGATACAGTGCTTGGAGGCATGCTAATTATGTAAATAATTATATTCACCAAGTGTCAAATGTCAGGATCAACATGACTGATCTCCCCCCAGGCTATGTATAACAATAGACACACAGTTGTATGGCAGAGGGCAGAATAAAATGATATTAATAATTCACCACAGGCCGTTTTCTGGATCACCTATTGCTTTCCCATGTATACATACATACTAAATATCAGCCGGTTTCCTCCTGGAATAGTGAATGTTACAAAGCCCGGTAATGTTATCGATGTTTATAAGGCTCCATCAGATCAATTTAAACTTCATTATATTTTAGGCAGCCTTTCCATAAGTGCACATTTGTCAGGATAATGGGTGGGTAGATTCATATTCTAAGCTGATTAAACACAATCTGTTGTTTAAATGAACCCCTGCTACAGCCTGATAATAATTACTGCAGGTTAATAGAATTTTCATGCTCCATCGTCACTTATTGCATATATTTCTGATTAAAGGGGCTTTCTGTGGAAACATTTTTGTTTGTCAGTTCTCAGTGTGATAATACAAAGCAGTCCTTGCTCCCAAATTTGATCATGACCAGTGCAGTATTTACACTAATGGCAGCAGGTTATGGGGACAACACTAAGCACCAATAGGGATAACATTTTCCTGTTGTCTTCTGCTACCTTTGGACATTTGTAGCTGAATTTAGCAAGCAAACTGTAGGGGGTGCCGAGAATGTTTCTAGGAGCCAGAAGACTCTTTCTAGTTGAAAAAAAAAAGCCATTGCTTATCTTGCATGGTGGTCTGTTGAGTTGAAAAGCAACTTTGCCTATACAGAACACAGCATGCATCTTGTAATAGTGCATTCATTTTTACTAAATTACGACAAAAGGTGCGGAGCTTGTACATAAGGATCTCATCATTCAGGTGTGATTTGGATAGCATGGTGTATGAATTTCAAATTATATTAATGTAAAAATGTGTACAATGCTTATAAACATATCAAAACTAACAACAGATACTCCCAATGTCACATCTGATGCTCGACACTACATCTGTAGCTCAGGCCTCTTGTGTAGGGCAGTAGAGTACGTTGGGTAGCACCCACATTTTGTGCTTTTTTTCTTTAACTCTTAATTTGTCAGGTCAACTCTAGAACATTTGTAGGTAAATTGCACAAAACTGAGATGGAAGGGTTGTATGCAATGAATTGACAATATTGGTCTGGCTGTACATAAACTTTTAAAGTGACACTAAACCTAAATCTTAAAAATACATTCAAGTACTTTAACTAGGGATGCACAGATACTTTTCGAGTACCAGTGCAGATACTTGGCATTTTCATGAGAACTACCAGGGTTGCAGCGGTTGCAGCTGGGACCTGGCTCTGGCACTCCATCACTGTCCTGAAATCATTAGTCTGTATTGTTTTAGAAAAACTGTCACATGACAATAAACAAAAATGTATCAGTACTTGTACTTGTAAGTACTCGGCAAGTACCAGTACTCGTACTCACAAAACTGGTATCTGTGCATCCCTTTATTTATATTTATATAAACAAAATCGTACATTAAAACAGAGATGTACAAATCCCAGGAGCTCCGTGTGCTCCTTACAAATGACAGCTGCCTCCTAATTTTTTTATTTTTCTCTAGTCTAGTCTTGGAGCTCAAAAGTATCGGTACATGTACTCGTACTTGTACCGAGTACTGTACTTGGTATCTGTGCAACCCTAACCTTAACTATTGACAGAAATGTATCTTATTTGTGTATCACTCAGCTGTAGATCCTCAAATCCTCTCCGAATTGGTGCTGACACTGTCCTTCCTTCTGGTGGGTGTTAACGTTTGTCACCTATGGTCCCTGTGTGTATTGTAAAGCAGCCACTGCTCCAAACTTCCTCCCGTGATGGACTACATTCTCACGTTTAGTTTACTAATTTGGATCGGTGGCTCTTTTACAACACACACAGGGACCATGAGGAACAAAAGTAGCAACCCTCCAGAAGGAAGGACAGTGCCAGCACCAATTGAGGAACTACAGCCAAGTGATACGCAAATACGATACATTAATAGTTAAAGGAGAACTATGAGGTTAAGGCTTTTCCCCATAGTTCTCCTTAGGGTAACAGGAGGACACAAACTAGCATCTTCCCGTCACCCTAAGCTCAGTATACCACAAGCTACTGCTCGCGGTATACTGAGACGCCGCAGCTGAAGCGGATCCCGACAAGTATGTCTGGATTCGCCCAGCTGCGTGAGTGACAGCAAGCTCTGCCTATCTAGAGGCAGAGCCAGCTGTACCCGCCCCCTCCCTTGTCCGATCCGCCAGTCAGCGCTGGCGGATCGGAGCGGGGAGGGGGGAACCCAGCCCCTCCCCTGTCAAGGCAGAGAGCTGTGACAGGATCGAGAGGTGAGCGAACGCAGGTATGTGTTCGCTCACTTCTCGATCTACTGAGCCGACCTGTGACAGTCTCATTGTCAGAGGTCGGCTAGAACTATGAGGTCACCTCATAGTTCTCCTTTAAGGTACTTGAATCCATTTTTAAGTGTCATCTTCTGGGTTTAGTGTCACTTTAAGAAAAGAGTGGAACCCTTTATAATCTAAAGGGAGAGGAGAAAATTGAGTTCTTCTCTTCAGCTGGCATCTAGCTGCTAGGTAAAAATCATTAAATTAATTTACATTCAGTACAGACTCTCATCCTTTGCAATATTTTGTTATTATTTAGGTAAGAACAGACCTAGCACTATAAGTCAGGATATATAGCAGCTCTTACATATTTGATATCAGGACATGTAAGAGGAAAGGTTAGAATTACAATTGTATTTTTGTATGAAGAAGGATCCCTTTTAGAGTCATACTGGACTGCAGAGAAATAAACATTATAAATGTTTTTGTGCCGCAGGCTGCCACACATTGGTTTCAGGCTAGCTTTGGTTTCTATGGAGGAAATTTCCTTCTACTGCTGTGAGACCATTTATATTGTTGTGACATTGTATGACTCTACTAGGATACATTGTATTCAGTCTAAATACAGCAAAACCGGCTCCAACTGTGAACACAATTGACTATCACTATTGATTTTTAACAACAGTGTTAAGCTTAACCTGACATTCTTGCCTTTTATCCCCTTACACATTATTATTTCAATAACATTTAACATACTTTTCCAACAGAAATTGCCATCACCTAATATTCAGTATCTCAGAGCATCTCAATGCATCACTAGTCTGGACTTCCTAGTGCCAAGGATCTCAACCCTTCCTTCAGATGGCTCAGGTACTCATCTGAGGTGCAATTCACTACTGGCTTGCTTAAATAAGATCTCCATGATTTTCAAAAGTTAACTCTTGCAGGGGGGCTACCCCTGCATTGCAAGGGTGAACTGCTCATTTTGGTCTAGGGAACAGAATAAAGAAGATAAACTCACCTGATCCTTCATCGGCGACTGCTCACTTGGGTGAGTATATTTTATTTTATATTCTTCTTTTTTTAGACCCTAGACAAAAACAAAGAGTTAACTCTTGCAGCGGGGGGCTAGTGCCACTGCAAGGGTTAACTTTTGAAAATCCTGGAGTTTAAGCACCACATTTACAAACTCCAATAAAAGAAAAAGAAAAATGTAAGCATCTCAGGGCTGCTAACCTTCTGCAGTTATATGCATGCACTTCAGCAATGTGTACATGACATTTCTCAGGCCATAACGACAGTGGGCCATGTATGTGCATTGTGTGTTGAAGATGTCACACTATATCAGAAAGTGCCTGAAAAAGGACCTGCGTGGATCACCAGTTATTATTTTAATGAAAGATGCATATTTGAAACATAAAAAATTTACTTCTAGAATTACATTAAAATGTTAAAGCTTATATGTGATTAGGTTTACATACTGTATAGTATACATAACACACAGGCCTCTATGCTGAACAACCTTTAGAGCTAGGTTCACTTTTATTTTACACAGTACATTTCTGTGCTCTAGATATGGGCATTAGAAAATGTACTAAAGGAGGTGGTACAGGGTAGGTTAGAAAATTTCGTAAAGGGGAGATGCTGGGAAATATGGACTATATATTCTACTAGGAAGATGTTTGGGGTGTATATGTATACATAGCCCCATACAGTATTTTGTGAAATATTGTGCAAACTGCTATATAAATGAATAATAATAATAATGAAAAATAGATCTAAATTAAAAATATGCACTATCTTTGGCTTGTAGTGCAACTATTTAAGGATTGTAAGTACACATTCTATAAAATGTAGATTTTAAGACACAGACACAATGTTTTTAAGGAAACCACATCCACTTTTGCTGAAGCCGCACCCACCATTTACCAAATTGTTACCTTAAAAGTATGCAGGTGGGAGGCTAACACTGGTGGTACCAGGGCCATCTCTATAAAAAGACAGCCTGAGGCACTTGCCTCAGGTGGCATCTCATTGGGTCACATGGGGGGCAGCAGGTTTACCTGTCACCCCCTTTCCAGCCAGAGCATTCCAGGTTGTAAGAGCTGTTAGCATCACGCGCAGCTCCCTGACATTACTGGTGGACAGGAATTGAGCAGGATGCTCTGGCTGCCTTGCTGCCCAGCTCCTGGGAACCAGTGACATCAGTGGGCTGGGTAGAATTCTGGACTGTGGTACCATGCATCTGCCCCTCCCCCAGGTAACATGCACCAACAGCATATCCAACCACCACCCCCCACCTCGGCAAAAAGTGTAGGGATGCTCCTGGGTGGTACCATTCATGCTTCCCTTTAGGCACAATGTTGAAAACCTAGCAATGTCTCTGGGTAGTTGATTGATCTTCCTGGGCTTTGTACCTAAAATACGCTGGCATTTTGAAAATAATACTACATCATTCTACCAAAATTGTCAGAATAAATGGAAGCAAATTGTAATGTCACATGTCTACCGTTATATCATGCAACAGACTTAATTTATTCTTCACGGAGTGAAAATAAAAAGATGTTTTAAAGTATCAAGCAAATGTTTGTTAATAGGTCTTTCATCTCAAAGCTTCATTCAAGATGTTATCATTTTTTCATTCCAGGATAAGATGAAAGTGAAGGAGCTGTTAAGGCATGCTAAAGACCGTCATACACAGCAATTATAGGCCCCTGTAGAACATTTTGATGAGCCAAAACCTGCCTGCCTTTTCACAGTGACATCATTGCCTTTACAGTTTATAAATCACCATCTGGACACCCTTCCCTCCAGAAATGTCTCTTGATTATTTCATGTTATAGAGATATATTGGTAGTAAATTTTAATCAGCAGCTGAGGTTTGGGAAGGACATTGATATATAGGTTAATTGTGAATATCTGAAACTGATAAAATTACCCAATCTGCATGTCTTCTGTTCAGCCTACAAAATGTCATATTTAGGATTCTGAATGCTTTTATAACATGCACATAATATGACCTCCAATAAGTCACAGCTCTAACAAAATTATATAATTTCATATAAATGCTATTGTTGCTTTTTGGATGGTTGATGAGTTTCTGCTGCTCATTGAATTTTCCATTGAATGATGGATATGTTGCAGGAAAAGGGGATTTACCCTCATGCTCAGTAGGTGTTTCATAAGAGCTTACTCACAACAGATGTAATTCCTTGCAGTTTGCTGTGTTTTGTAATAGGACAAAGCTTATTTCAATAGGACCTGTTCTCACTAAAGTGTTATGTTGAAGTATGTTTTGTAACTTTACAGCAAGCTGCAGTTTTGTATGGGTTGACTTGCATGTCAACCGAATAAGATTTTAAAAACTGAACTGTAGCTGATCTAAAAACATATCACAATTTATAACGTGATAAATTACATACAATACTGCACATATTTTCAGTCATATCTAAACTAGGGATGCACTGATTCTTTTCAGATACCAGTGCCGATACTTGCCATTTTCATGAGAACTACTAGGGTTGCAGAGGTTGCAGCTGGGACCTGGCTCTGGCCCTCCACCACTGTCCTGAAATAATTATTAGTCTGTATTGTTTTAGAAAAACTGTCACATGACAATAAACAAAAATGTATCAGTACTTTTACTTGCAAAAATGGTATTGGTGCATCCCTAATATACAGTATATGTTTATAAAAACAAAATCATACATTACAACAGAGATGTACAAATCCCAGGAACTCTGTGTGCTCCTTACAAATGACAGCTGCCTCCTAACTTTTGAATTTTTCTCTAGTCTAGTCTTGGAGCTCGAAAAGTATCTGTACAATACTTGGTATCGGTGCATCCCTACTGAAAACATCTACAATAACATACTTAACCCTCCTCCCCACGCCCAGTCACATGACCCTCCGCAGATTCTCTTCTGGTAGAAGTGACTGCTTACCAGAAGCTGAAGATTGGGGGTACTGTCCCTTGCTTTTTGACATCATGCGGCCCTTGAACTCTTCAAGTCCTGATGGGCTCTTCTGGCAGCCAATGGACAGTGTCCATTTTAATGCGAAGCAATTCTATCTATCTATCTATCTATCTATCTATCTATCTATCTATCTATCTATCTATCTGTCTGTCTGTCTGTCTGTCTGTCTGTCTGTCTGTCTGTCTGTCTGTCTGTCTGTTTATCTTTCTAACTATCTGTCATCAGAATTCACATGTATAATTTACTGCCACAATTGACAATTCTCCTTGCATATAAAATTAGGGTCAAGTTGAAGCAAGTGCTTCTGAAGTTCTCATTTTCTCCCAAATGAAAATAATGACAGAGACAATCGATCACTTCAACATAATTGGAACCTCCAATTATTCGAATGTAACAGCTTCTCATTGACTTCCTTTAAAACCTTCTTACCTCACAGAGGAAAAGAAAAACTTTAAAGGAACATCCAATTCCGCCGCGTCTCATGCATTTTAACTTGTTACAATAATAGATTGTACGCTGTTTAACTTTCTGTTCGTGGAAGAAAACATCAGAATATCTGTCCCTTTTTAATCCTTGCTTTTGTTTTTTGTATTTTTTTTTAGTTCATCGATTTCTATTTTAATATACAGAAGCCTTTATTTTATAAGGCAAAGAACAAAATACAACTTTCAAAGTGCCACAACAGCCAATCAACATTTCTAAAATGCAGTGACTGCTAAACTCATGGAATCTCATTGGTTGCTGTTGGTTCCAGTAGGAGGTTTGAGGTTTAATGATAAGATCCATTTTTCTAGATGTGGTGATGTAACTTGAACAGACCAACTGAGCTTTTTCAATGTACACCTGTCATGAGTGAACTTTTCAGTGATGGCTGTCATTGCTGGCATTCTTGTAAACATTCTGGCTTCCCAGTGTGCCCAAGACTACATATTCCATCATGCACTGCTTCCAGCAAGCAATGATGGTGTGAATTTGTGTAAGGTTCAGATTTTGAGTTGTGGTTCAGATAGCAGGCTTAGTTAGACTCCTTTCAGACAGGCTGATCAGGAAGGGATCCGTGCACGGATCCGCTCCTGATGTGAGCAGTACGGAGTGGTTATCATCTCTGTGTCATCTATGTCCGTACAGTGTTTTCCTACATCTTGCGATGACCCATGTTAATCTATAGGGAATCAGATGTGTCCATTTATATCAGATTACCCCGAAAACACATCTCTGATCTGTTTGTGTTTCCGGACCAGGCCGGAGTGGGGGGTAACCTGTTGTAAACAGATGTCCATCAATTTACACATTGCTGACCTTAGACTTACATTGGGCATCCGATCGGGTCAGCTTAAAAAACTGACAGGCGGACCCGATTGGACTGCCCATGTGAAAGGGGCCTCAGAGTGATGTCACGAAAAAGTGCATATTCACAGGGCTGAGTGAAAGTGCATTGAGGAAGTACATCCTATGTGCATTTTCATAGGTTTACAAAGTTCATACGTTTACAAACATCTAGATTGATATGGTTATTAGAAATGAGAGAACATTTTGAAATTCAATTTAGAAATATATATTTAATTTTAGATACCCTTTAAGGAGCAGCATCCACTGTATGTGATTTTCTCACCACGTGAAACATAACAAATGTCTTTAATATCACTTTAATTCCTTTTAAACAGACTTTGTTACAGCCACCTTTGACTTGCTGACAGTTTCCAGTTACATCAATCTTGAGATCTTTCCCTGGTATGCAAACTTGAGATATCTCATCTCTCACCATAACAGTGGCAAACCACTCTAACAGCTAATATATTTTGATTTTTGGAACAAAAAACTAAATGGTAGATTGAACTTGGTGACATTAATGGTAGGCATACAGCCATGCAATGTGTTGAATGATTGTATCATGTGTGGGGAGGCTGAATTATGATCCTGATTGAGATCTCCCCATTGGCTTTCCAATGACTAGAAAACAAACCAGTAGGTGAATGAATTGGAAAAAAAGGCCAAGATAGGCTAATACATGATACATACAGTATGAAGAAGAAGAAGAAGTTAGCAGGTCATTTTGACCTGCGGAGGAAGGGGACAACAGGAAGATCTTGAATTTTCCTTATTTCAATGCTTCTGATTTTATTTTTCCTTCTTGTCATTCTAGTAATGGGAAATGTTTGTAGTCTGTTAATGTCAAATCCAAACATTTTCAATACTTGATAGAATAAAATGATTTAGCACAGCTTACACACTAACATAAATTAGTGCGAGTCAACACATTTTTTGATCTATATAGATAAAAATATCATGTGCATTTATTGACTCATTCTGGAGTTACACTCTGCTTCAGTGCTGTGAACATATGTGAGTGTCATCACAGTTCTGTCCACACAGTCAAGTTAATTTAAGCCAAAATACTTCAGCAAGAGCCGTGATAATTAGGTACTATTCTAGCAACAGGGTTTGTATAACATTCCAGCCGGTGAATTAATGTTACATAGTAACATTATTAGTTAGAGTGAAAAAAGGAGAAGAAGTAATTGTATAATGGCAAACATTTATCAGCGACTAATAATCTGTCTCCTAACACCGGTATATGCTAAATCCTTTTTCTGTAATCTTACAACATACATAATGAGTTTTCTGACATAAAGCAATATCCTGCCCTTTAATGGCAAAACTCTACAGAGGATCTCTGTGTGCTCTAGACAACATATCACCCTTCCCAGATCTGCAGGAATAATAATTGCATTTGTAAAATTGCATTTGGTTTAATGAAAGTGTAAACCACATTATCATGGAAACTAATACAAAGATACAACACTGCTCCGGCTGTGTTATCATAATGCAGAGACATATCATATATTAATGTGAACAGACTCGGTTTATGTCTGGCTCCATGTAGATCTGATGTCCTGGAAGAGGCTACAGTTAAGCATATATAGTCTAAGCAAGTTTTCCATACATGATATGATGTAATAGCAGGCAGGTGGCAGTTAAAACCCATTTCCAGTTTAAGGGGAATCTGTGTCCAAGTTATGGACATTCAACTACTTACATATTCTGAACAAGCAGCAAATGTGCTTTAGAACAAGCCCCAACTTACCTCTGTAGCTGCAGGCACTGTGCAGCAACTCAAAGGTCACCGAAATAGAAAAGTTTGTGTAAAGGACACGGCTCAAATTCGTATGCCCAAACTTATCAGTCCCATTCAAAATGCCGGGTGCCAGCCAACAGAGGCACGTCACGGCCATCACCAGTAATCCAATGTATGTACAGCTGCACTCAACAGCCAGGACCTCGATGTAAAAAGGTTTATTCCCAGAACAAGCATGACAAAATCCACAGGCTCTGACATGTTTTGCCAAAAAGGCTTATTCATAGAGAACTTAAAGTTCATGTTTAAAGCAGCAAGGTTGTATAAGTGTATCTCTGAAGTTGAGTTCACCCTGCTCCCCATCCCAGCAGGGATTCAGCAGCTTAGGTCATCATGCTCCCCCCTCACAGCAGCAACTCATCACCACTGCTCACCCTCATCTTTTCTCCCAGAACTCTGTCCCGTGTTTACTTTGTAGATTAAAAGACTGGAAGGCTGATGAGTCGCTGAAAGAGTTCTATATATGATATGTGATTTCCACATGTCATTTCAAAAGTAAAGCCTTCAGGAGCAGCACCCTTGTGAAGACTTTATTATGTATTTTGTCATCTCCAAAACTTACAGGGTTATTTACACAGCTGCCAAAGGCAGCTGAGTGAATAACCCACCCCAAGTGAAGTGAGCCGAACGCTGTTCGGCTATTCACTTCAGGCTTGTACGGCTGATTTCAGCTGTACATCAGCTGGCTTCGGCTGCACTTCCGTCATCCGAACATACTCTGCAGAACAACTTTGACTCAGCCTATCCAACATTTTGATCGGCTGAGCTAAAGTTCCGGCAGTTCACTCGCTGGTGTTCGCACCTATTCACATTAGGGGTGAACGGCAGTGAGTGAATAGCCAAATGACGGAAAAAAAAAGTAGAATTTTTTTTTCAAAATGTTAATACATAATACATTTAGAAAAATAAATAAAGATTTAAAAATAATAATAAAAAGACAATTGGGCGGAGCAAGCAGTGACAGCTAGCTCCACCCAACTGTTTTCTATAGGCCGGGACCTGCTAGAGTATTCTAGCAGGTCCCGGCCAAAGAATAACAACTGGGCGGAGCCGCCAGTGAAGTTGCCATTGCTTAATTGGGCGGAGCCAGCTGTGAGATCAAGGCTGGCTCCGCTAAGCTGTCATTTGCAAGGCTGGCCTACGGACGACTATGCGCCCCACTTCTGCTGTCACTTCGGCTCAGTCTAGCCAAAGCATATGCCTTCGGCTTGGCTGAGCCACTCAGCTGTCTTCGGGAGCTGTACAGGCTATTGTGAATAGCCCATACAGCAGCCCTTCAGTTCGACTGAAGGGCTCCCACAACCGAAGCTAGCCGAAGGATGAGTCAGTGCTAAGGCTGATCCTTCGGCTAGCTTTGTGAATAACCCTCTTAATGTTCAATACAAACTTTACAGGATCACTCCAGTCAAACTAAAACATTTTACATTCCCTTTCATTTACGGGACACAACCTAGCTACTGTGTAAATGTGGGCATATCATTTTCCTTTTATTGTCCATCTGCCCTATCTGTTATACCACCCTAGGTTAATGTATCCATTTTTACTGAATGGTACCTAACCTAAACAAGCAAACATGGAGGTTATTGTGTTCCCTGGTAGAATCAGTAATCTTTCTGATTGTAGAACAGTTGCAATGTTTACTCAGCTGGGTTAGCACAGCATGACAGATTTTACTTGTAGGTTGCAGGTGTTACTTACTACAGTCTGGAAGGAACCCTGAATGTCAGTGACAGGTTTGAGTTAAACATTCAGAGGTATCCCATCACACTCCAAACCAACGTTTCCTAATATGTAGCCTAAATGGGTGCTGAAATGGTCAATGGATGGCGCCATAAGACTAAAGGAGATAATTGGGTCACCAGCACAGAAATACCCACTTCATTGATCCATCTTTTATTGACAGACGGATCTATGAAGTATTATGGAGTCACAAGCAAATACAAAGTTAAGGAGCCACATGCACTCCCTTCATCAGGCAAAACAATGTGACCAGTTTGAGTTACAGTCATAACTTTTTGTTCTGTTGCACAAGATGTCTTAATCAGACCTACTACATTAAATTACAATATGACAATGGAGAGCCAATCAGGCATCTACTGTATTTTGCATGCAGAGATTACCGATAAGGTCTCAGAAGCCCAGCAAGTACATTCTGTAGCAGAAAAATCTGTTTTTGAATTATCTATACCCATGTATCTTTTTATGTACAGTACCAAAGTTACAGTAATTTTGCCAAGGATGAAGCTTTTATAACATTAATCCATGTAAAAAAGTCAACACAGAGGGACTGTGTTTTATTTGGATGAGTCATTGCTATACTGTACTTATGTCCATCACTGAAAGAGGCTTTCTCTATTCTCACCCTTTTTATTTCAGCCTCATTTGTAATAACAGGTCTGTCCCAGTGGTATTCTCTCCCATACTCCCCTTGCCATGCCTCCTTTCCAGATTATGCACAGCATGCTGTCCTGTGCTGCTGAACATCTGTTGGCACTGGGCGCTCAGTGTGGAGGATGTGATGGACAGCTGCCAAAGAAGACCCAGCAGCAAGTTCATTCTTCCTTCTTACAATTGCAAACCAGGAATTAAATATCAACTCAAAGAATATGTCTTCAGACAGAGGGCAAGGCATATTCCATTAGGTCATTGAGTGAAGGCTTATGGATGAAGTAGCTACATCCTAAATTTGAGTTTAGTCACATACAACCAAATCTGCTGGCCATGTTCTGACAATGCCCTCTCTTTTGCGGGTATTTATTGAATTCTAGATTTTTCAGCCCATGCAGTTAAAAAATCCAATAGCAAAGATTGCTAATCTAAGCAGCACAGCTTCACAACGTTCATTTATTTTTCCTAATTTATTTATGTATGACACACTTGAAGATATGATACTTGAGCTGGGTATACACAGTTGGAATTTTTTATTTGAGAATAGACGTTTTCAAAACCTGTGTTCGATTTTCTAATAGTTAATGATTGTTTTCGACTGCAGTGATAAAAAAAAATCAAAGTAGTGGGATATAATTTTTTTTTCGAATTAATAAAATTATAACAGTGAATGTAGTTTTTGTTCTGTAAATTCCATTTGCTTCAAACTTGAGTGTTACAAGCTAATGCAATTTTAAGCATTATCAAATGTTCTGAGGAGATTGTTCATATGAACGTTTGTATGAAATTCTATACCCAGATACACACCCAACCAATACTGTATTTACCATAAGGCCCAGTGGCTAGGTGGAGTTAAGAGGTCCATATCACATGAAAAATTGGATTGATATTGTATGCAAACAGACAGGGTTATTCACAAAAGGATGAAGAGTTTGGAGAAGGCAGGAGAAGTGAACAATCTAGGCCAAAATAGCTGATTTGGAAACATTCTCCAATGCAGCTCACTTTCCAGTTCAGCTATGTTGTCCTAGATTGTTCTCTTCTCCTGCCTTCTCCAAACTCTTCACCCTTTTGTGAATAACCTTGAGAATGTCAAAATATTGACTGTTGGCATCTTACAGTCAACTATGACCAAATAGTGAAGCTACATCTCGGAACACTGACTCTGAATAAAATGCAAAATAACAGTTTATTGTAAAATATTAAACATACACATAAGTGACATAAATAACCAGCATCATATGTAAAACGTCTGATGCAATAGAGAACAATCTACGCCCTATATACACACCAGGCTAAAGCAGGGTAGCAGGGCAAATGGTGAAACAAGGCTATGCATGGTAGATGGTACAAGTACATGGGAACCAGGTTACAACTAGCAGCCAAGAGCAAGGCCAGAGAAATTTTAGGATACAACAGACATAAGTAAAAAATGCTAAGGAGCAGGGGGAGTAAGGTGAGATGGAGCCAAATAGTCTCCCATCAATCAAAAACAGTTAATGACTAATGAAGGCACCCTGCTGCCTGCCTGAAAAACAAAGGATCTTGCTAATGAACCACAGTGCACCAGGAGGTAGCTTGCTCAACATGTTTCGGGAACTGCTAAGAAGAGTTGCAAGACTCTTTATTGCTTTGATTAATGATACAAAGAGTCCAATAGCTGCTCAAGCTAACAGCATATTGTCTCTAACACGGTATTCAGGTTTTTATTCTTACAAACATGACTTTTGGAGTACACTGTCATCTTCTACATACAATTGGACAGTAATACCTCTGAAAACTGCCCAACACCTTACCACAGCACTAGTTTTACAATTTCTGGGTCGAATGGAAAATTTGATTTGTTGCTGACATTTCCGCATCATTTATAAAAACAAGTGAGTTTGTCTAGGAAGTTTCGTGTCACCACAATAATTGAATGTATGAATTCTTACCTTGCTCCAGCTTTTCTGATTATTAACCTTCCACTGAGGTCCTTGGGCTGTTAATGTGTTTGTTTCATATCATGATATTCCCAGGCATGATCTCTTTATCGCAAACCGTAGCTCACTGTCCTGTTTTACACAGTCGGAATCTTGGAAAAAGCTGCCAGCTAACAACAGAGCACAAAGTGCACAATAGCCATCCATCATATAATGTGATTGCATTACAGCCAAGGGATCAAAGTGATCATAGATTTGACCCGCATCAACACCTGTTCCACGCAATCAGATTTCTGCTGGTGGAAGGTCACACAACATCATTACACTCATGGCTATTACAGATGAGTTTTAAGCTTTGTAGGCAGAAATTGCATCCATAAATGTACTTATTTACTTAGTGGCAGCACTTTTCCCAGAAGTTCACAGACATCAGAAAGGTTTATGAAACTAGAAGGGGTGTGTAGGTTGACACTACTAAGGGAACAACAAGAGCATCCAATATTGAGCTGCAATTTTAATGCATTATTAGGTTCTTCTATGTGGCTTTGAGATTTTGTTCAAAGACATCTCTCTCTTTTAAAGTGCACCTGTTCTTTAATAGTAATATAATGAAATTATGAAATAGTAACATAATAATGTGGAAGAGATGTATACATTGTATTTCTTGCATTCACTGATGACGGTTTAAGCTTACTTTGGTGTCAGCTAAAATCTCGGCAGCACTAAAATATTAGACAGTTCTGCACACGGTTCAGTCCTAATTATGAATGTGGCCCACACAGTCTAATCTTAACCAAAGCCTGTCTGGGTTCTATTCACAGATGGTTTAGTGAATCTTTAAATTTTGAATATTTTGCTTGAAAACC
>NW_017307074.1:654899-656302 GCF_000935625.1 Nanorana parkeri | reverse complement strand
GGGGGGGGGGGGGGGGGCAAATCTTGTGTTTCATTTGTAGGGCTATGAAGCAAGCTATTGTAGAACAAAACCAATGGGAAGTTTGGTTCTGCAAACTAAAAAACAACAGCATCCCTTCCTACACAAAATTGTCAGCGATCCCTGTATGCAACAGGGGTGCATATCCCTGTTCTGGAAACAGACAGTTGCGAAGCCAAGTGTGGAAGAAATCAAAGACATGGAAAATGTAATGTGTTAATCACACTGAAGCCCCTTTTGGATCAGCCTGATTTTACTAGGTTGAGTTCACATGTACCTATGATTACAAAGATTTGGTGTCAACCTGAGTGGAGTTATGTTTGTTTTTTTTTAAGTTTGTTCCTTGTTTTAATTTAGAGACGTCAGCAGCATATGGATGGCTTTTATCTCTTTTACCCTCCTTCCTACCTTGAACTTTCCTTTCTTTCTTTATCTATCTTTACTATAAAGACTTTTTCTTTTGCCACTCATTTCTGCCACTGTGGACGCAATGTGTGGCTCTTTTCCACTAAAGACACTGTGTTGGTTTTACAATGATTGTTCCTGAGTTTCATGTTATGTTACAGTGCTCTTTCATTGTGCATTTTGTCCTAGTTGTATCTTTCTGTTTATTAAAAATTGAAATAAAGAATTAGAAAAAAAGGCATGCTATCTTTTTAGATGTTATGGGGGTAACACAAAACTGAGAAGTTTTGCTGGAACAGATACTTGAATTATGGTCAAAAAGTGTATTTTAACCTTCCTGCAGCTCCGTTTTAGTTTTAACTGAGAACTGATGAATGCACAACCAAGGTGTTACAGATATCACATGTAAAACACATGAACGTGGCACCTTATCACATTAAAAGTAGTAAGCTGACACAAGGTTTTACTGCAGATAACTAGAAGTACCCATGTTTGCCTCTAGTTAACTTCAAAACAAAAACCTGCAGTACTGTCATGTGAATACTAACTTCAGATTCTTAAGTGCACTGTCCGACCGCTAACAATCCCCAGGACCATACTATTGGCCAGCGAGACTGAATCCATAGTGAGATACATGAGGCAAACAAGACTGAAGTTAGTAGTTGGTATATAGTGTTTCTGAATGTACAAAGCTCTAAAGACATTGAAACATACCTGCATGCACCTCCAGGTACAAGCATTGAAATGCTGGTCTCTGATTACAGAGTATAATATCTTGAACACCCAACTACAGCTGAACCCCTGTATTCAGAACCCTATATCAGTACAGTCTGTACAAAACATAGTTGCCCTGCCCATGTTATCTTTGCATTCCATAGTTTATACATCAGTCTTTATTTTTTTGTGTTTTTCTAGATTTTAATATCTGAGGGTTCATTTTTATGTTTCTGTTCACAAAAAATATCATTCATGCAGGATCC
>NW_017307074.1:639719-654743 GCF_000935625.1 Nanorana parkeri | reverse complement strand
AGCAGCAATCAATATTAATAACAGAATAAAACATTTAGAAAACGAGCACTAATTATATCCTGCACACCTGGCTAAATGTATTGGCATGTCTTTGATGCTTAAAGCAGAATTATTATATTGTACCCCTAGCTCTGGCACATAACAACCATCTCGGCAGAATACACACCACTTTTATAATAAGAATAGCTTTACTGAATAGGCAGGTCTGTTTGATAAATGTCTTTTAACATACTCTCAGCATCCATTAACATCAGCACCATCTGTATTTAGCAGATGTCTGGCTATGGGAGGGTTATCAGGGAAGGTTTGTCTAGTAATACTTTCAAGCACAAATCAAATTCCAAGGGAAGAAAAATATTTTAAGTTCCCTGCAGTTTTTACCTTAAAGCACAGCAGAAACCATTTTGTTCATTGACCTGAAAGTCTTAACTAGACACCGAAGACTGTATGATGTACAGCAGAACTCAGTCATCTTAGATTACATTTTCATGGCCAGGGGAGTGAAAAAAAATCACTTTCTACTGCAGAGTAAAGGGCACACCGAGATGATTCTACAATACACGATAAACAAAGAGAAAATATCTGATACACATGGAATTTGTGAAGGTATCGTTATAATACACACAGATCAGAACGAAAATCAGAATAGTCCATGTGTGAATAGAAGTTCGAAGGACATTTTGCTACTGAAATAAAAGCTCTGATAAGTTCCCCGAATAGTTAGTTGTTTCCTCTGCTGGATGACCATTTACTTGCTAAACTCTGTCCCTGACCAGGGACAAGGGTTATGCTTGCGAATTTCAGCCTCAAACTCAAGGTGGCTCCAAGCCTCATCCCTATTGGTTGAATAATAGCCCACAGCTCATTGAGGGTTTTAAATCAAGTGAAATTTAGGCTATGTACACATGGTTGTACATCCAATATCCATGTGAACCCATCCTGAGCCCTAGCTTTTGTACTTATCCATGAGTGATTCTTCTGGGATAACCAGTAAAAATGAATGAGGATTGCAGTATCAATGCAAAAAGGCCCTTCTAATGACATTCAGTGAAACAACTGAAACAAAGCTGACATATATGCTAAGCAATTTGACTCAATATGGTTTGTGTAAATTGAGGGTCCTTTCACAACAAAATTGGAAATAAATTGCAACGCAATGGAGGGTCCATTGGCTTCCGATTATCTTGCCATCTGTTGTGATACCTTTTCCAATGAATGCTAACGGAAGGACACCAAAAAATGAATGGGGCTAGTTCACACTGGATCCACTACGTTGCACTGAAAAAAAAAGCAGTGCATGTTCTACTTTTATTTTTTTTCAGCACAACGTAATAGCACGCAACGTAATAGAGCAACACAACAGATCTGGTGTGAATGGGCCCTTAAGGTCATGGCCTACTCTGGTTTTCAATCATATGCCAACAAGGACCTTCTAACTCCTGTATGTGTGGCAAACAAATGAGGGCACTTGGTTTAGCTGAGAACAGAGTGTTGCATTAAAAATCACAGTAGTTCCTAAACTGTGTAGTAATACATTTTATGGAACAGCACCTAGCATACCATGATTTATTATTTACACATGACAATAGGTTTTTCATCCATATTAACCCATAAGTCTATATGAGGTGTTTTATTTGCAAAAGGATTTGTAATTCTATATAGCCCGCCCTGATACACAGCATAGTGAGCCTAATGACCTGAGTTTTCTGATCTGGAGTTAAGCAACACAGCTAGGTCATCTTGCCCCCTCCCTCCACCCCCCGAGTCCGTAACTGTACAGTGAAGAAGCAAACTTATGAGGTAATCTGTCTGCTTTCTCCTCCTGTAAGCATGTTCATTGTCATCACACGTGTACTGAAGTAACTCTGATTGTCTCCAATTACTGCCCCAAAGGATTGCAGGAGGATGATATACCAGGTCTGATTCAGAAGCTTAGACTAGCTGCATTTAAAAATCAATTTAATGTTTTAATAAATACATAACTGCACTCATTGGTGTGCCTAAAGTTCATGTTTTAAGGCTAGGCACAGATTTCAGATGGCAGTTGAATATGTGGGACAGTCCAACCACTGAAACATTGGAGGAACGAGTCATTGCTTGTATTGCCATTATCTAAGAGGACACAACCTAAGTTACCCATTATTTTCCAAAGAATGAATATTAGAATGGTGATAAATCCATATGTAAAGCAGAAGAGCCCCTGTCTACCTTACCCCATTATCACCAGCAACAATCAAATCTGTATAATGTGAACTGCTACACAATTTTAGTAAATCGCCTTCAGTTTCCTATCTATCAACTAAATAGGAAATAGATTTTCCTTTCTATGGAAATGAGTGGAAAGTAATAAAATGGTGTACATTCATGGGTTGTCCCTATTCCTCCATAGTAATTTATTGCAATTTGCATACGGAAATAACTCAGCCTTTAATTGAGTACGATTGTGCTATTGTGGAGAGCTATAAAAATTGTCAGCAGTCAAAGAGGAAACTAATGGACTATTTCCAAGTCTGTTACCTACTGCTGAACACAAAAAAGAGATGAAACTGAGGAAGAACAGATGGATATAAAATAAGTTAAATAAAAATGCGCACCTGTACTAACATTGGCGTTTGGATCTCAAAAGAACTATGATAGTTGATATGGCTAAAATTCAGCCTATAAAGAGTAATAAGGAAAAATTGATGTTGATTAGGTATATTTTTAATGTATTTAAATAGAGCTCTTCCTTATATCTTTCCTTTCTTCCATCCATCCTGCTAGCTGGCCCTCTTCTCTTTCTGTTAATGCCTTTTTTTAATAATACATGAGGATCTGCACTTTTTCATATTATCTGCTAGTATATAGTTATTGCTGTAATTATAGTAATATACCTAAAATATACAATACAGGCAACTTACCTGTGTGTCAGGCCGGAGAATTTGATTGAACATGTACATGGTCATAACTATAAGATTTGCAGGGTTATTTACAAAAGGGTGAAGAGTTTGGAGAAGGCAGGAGAAGTGAACAATCTAGGACAACATAACTGATTTGGAAACATTCTCCAATTCAGCTCACTTTCCAGTTCAGCTATATTGTCCAAGATTGTTCACTTCTCCTGCCTTCTCCAAACTCTTCACCCTTTTGTGATCAACCCTGTAGGATTTTCATGTGCCATACAAAATTCCAGACCACATAAAGGACAACAAAAGCTTTCATATAATGATCACATATGCATATGTTCATATGAATGAAGGATTTGACATGCATATGATTCGAAGCTACGGCCAGATCCTTCGGCAGCTTTGTGAATAGACCCCATTGTTTCTGTGTTCGTTTTTGTAATGTTTGGTTGTTACAAGGTGTTTTATAGGTGTACTCCTAAGTGTACGTCTAACAATAAGAGTGTAATAAAGACAAATGTGTGTTCCTTTGTAAATACATGTTCATGATTTATCGCAGTTACTCTGCTCATACAAAGTATTAGAGTATTGATCAGTAAATATCCTGATTGGGTGTATTGCAGAATTGGGGACTTGATGTCACAGGCTGATTCTTGCACAGCTTATGTCATATTCAGAGCACATTTTTACTTGCTACATTAGTCTGGGTCAGGCAGGATTTGTCTGCAATTTATCACACCGTATGCCTGCTGGTCATTTTTTATGTTGTAAATCATGTTTGTTTGTAGGGAATGATTATAAACACAGAGGCTATTACTTTTCCTATGCACTTTTAATTACGAGAGAAAATAACATTATACATTATTTAACACTTTGAAAGCCCTTGTGCTATTATGTGAGAACAAAGAGAGAAGAAATTAGCTTCACGTGAATTAAAGCAGATAAATGTGATTATTTGAAAGCCGGGTGGGTTTTGTTAGGATAAATAAATATGTCTAGTTTAATTCACAAGAACTATATATAGACATAATAGACTGACAGACATCGAGAGTCAAATAAGATAAATAGACAGACGTATACTAGAGGTGAGTTAGTCATGACACATTAAGCCTGATTCTACCATGTTGCCTGATGTGGATGTTCACAGAGTTTGTGGTGACTAAGCTTTTGTTTGGTTTCTTTATGTTGGTTATTTATATTGATGTTAAAATAAAATATATACTTGTAATTGAGTTAGTTAAATAAAATATGATATGGATTATCAAAACCAGTCATAAAGACTTGGCCAGTTGAATTCCAATATGTTGTTTCAATCTCTTATTTAAATAGGGTTGACTATATTTCCATAAACAAATATAAAGCGGCAGTAACATTATATCATAGGTATTTAATTGCAATTTTTGTACAAAATATATATGTATGTTTTTAATGGATCTAAAATATTTGATATGCACTCATTCTGTGTAATATCTGGGCTCCATGCATTTTACTTTCCGGAATCTTAGAACCAGAAGAAATCACACTTAGTCGTTAGTCATTTTCTTTTACCTCCCGAGTCCAGACTATGAAGAGTTTTGTCCTTTATTCTGATTAATAATAAGCTTCCTATTGATTTACTGGTCATATTTTTTTTTACCATCATGAAACAAAAATTGTAATCCTGGCTGCCAAATAGTTTGAGCCACCTGAGTAATCAATGTCCCCATATAAAACCAATGTCAGATTTAATACTGATGATAAAGTGCAAGAAAACATTCATAAATCTGCTCAGCTATTTTGCATTTATGTTGATTCACAGTATCCTTAATCGCCCCATAGAACTTGGGTATGCTGTATTGTATAGTTAAAGTTAAACAATGAGGGATATATAAAAAAGAATCCAGTTATATATTGATGGAAATATCATTAAGTGTATTTAATAACAATTAACATATGTGTCTGAAAGCCTAATTTAAGCGTTTTTTCGCTTAGGAGTCAGAATTTCTGTTGGGCATTTATGTCTGTTTGTGTCACTCCTTAGGTAGATTTGCTCTATGTTCCTGTCCTGGTGATACCAGAACAAGAAATAAGGGAATTAAGATGTCACCAGACCAAGTTACACAGATAACATCACAACCTTGACAGCTGTTCCAACCCTTCCTTGCTCTACTAAATAACTGTACTTCTGCATCAGAGTGATACCCCATCATTGTCTTTGTGATATCCAGTAACCAGGATAGGAAGTGAGGATAAATCTCCCCAATGGGGACAAAGACAACAATAAATAACCTGAAGTTTGTGAGCAGGCACTTTAATTTTTGTAAGTGAGTAATAGTATATACATTTCCCAATTATAGGAAATTCCTATTAATGACGATATGTTATATAAGAATGTTCATATCAGATATTTGCTTTTGCTGTAGGGGACATGTACCAATGCAAAAAATCATTTAAAAAAGTACAGCGGGAAGAGTTTCCATCTTTTATGTAACTTTGAGGGCAGCATTGGAGAAACACCAATGCTTTTAAATACATGCTTGACATATACCTTGAAACTGTGGTGTTATGGAACAGTACGATACTAATGGACAGCATCAGTGACAATGTATTCTGGTATCACATGTTACATGTGTACTTGATTTTTTTTACTTTTACATTATTGCTTGGCCTAAATACAGCAGCAGCACCATAATTTGATTCATTACAACTTGAAAGATAAAGCTGTTTCAGATAGTCTTGGCTGTGACACCTGATTTTTTTTATCAAGTGGTAATAGACCTGAATTGACCAGTGCAGATAGCAGCCACAACAGATGTAAACGCTATGAGGAAGTTTACACTTAAAAATATAAAGCTAAAGCCCTCAATTTCATATAAATTGGCTAGTGGCAAAACGTTTATAAGTATAGCTTCTTTTCGCAGTACCACACTGCATTGTGTTTAAAGATTAATAAAATGGCAGAACAAAGTGCACAAAAACAACTTACAGTACAGTATATTTGCTGCCAACAGTACTGTTGTGATCTGCAGCCTCTGCTTGCAGCATGTCAACAATGGTAAAATGACTCGTTTTCTGTATAGAACCTGGAGCTCAGTCGGAACAGTACCTCAATGAGATAAGTTGGCAGTAAAATACATCCAGTCCTCCTCCTCAAGTGTGCAAAGCAGTCCCCTTCTTTGGGAGTGGTGCTAATGCACCCTTTTTCTCCTCCAAAGGGCATTACATTCAAAAAAATCCCCTTTATAAAAAAACCAAGGTCTGCCAGGCCTACAGTTAGATGCAGATGTTCTGCACACTAAGATACAAGATTATTTTTTTTAACAATATTTTGTATTTGTATACAAAATATTTGTATTTGTATTCATTTTTTAAATATATATTTTAAAAAAATGTATTTCTATTTTTCCTTGTAAGATTGTCCCTGCTGTGTTGAAGAAAACATGGGCAGGGACAGCAATGCAACCTGGGCACTACCTTTTAAGAAAAGTCCTAGACCTAAACATCACCTAGTTCCTATGCAAACATTTAAACAATGGATTCCTTGTCTGTGAAGGTTCTTATTTTTCCCAGCTAATGGTATATCTAGTAGTAGTCAGTCACATTTAACTGGACTTGTTCTGTGATGCTGAAGATGTTTTGTAGCTTCTCCATGCCACTTTTTCAGATACAATGATTTTCTGGAAGTTACCTAGCATTTATCCACACAGGTTGCACACACACCTTAATCTAAACACCACGGAATGTATAGATGTTAACCATACAACAACAGGATGGGAAGTTTGACATTTGTGATCAAGGTGGTCCACAGGCTGTCAGCTTAGACACTGGTCTCACAGAGGTGATGATGATGATGATGAGTTCTCTTCATATAATATACGTGGGTTTTTTTTAGTTTGGCTTCGACTGCATCCATGGATTCTTCTGACAATGTAAATGTAACCAGCACTGCAATTAAAAGGATTTAAGCATAGTTTGTTAAATTAGATGCAAACCCAACAACTATAATGTCATATGAGCTTTTACAGCGGGTGATACTAATATAAAGTTTCTTGTTTAAGGACGTTGTGTTATGGGGTGACAATGCTCTGCCCCTGTCTCCCACAATCTCCTGCCTGCAAATCAGGAGAAAAAAAAACTGTACTGATACACATTGCCCATGAATATTACAATTGTTTTTACAACTAAAAGAGTTTAAAAATGAAGCCAGCAACAATTAGGAAATGTGTTCTGTGAAAATGCAAGTGTAGACACATAAGAGTGAAATGTATGTCTCATGGACAGGTTGTGAAAAAAATTGATTGCACTGAGCAAAAATAGAAAATGTGGCCTTTTAAAAATACTCATTCAACCGGTTATGACTGTAGACAGTGCATGTGGAGAAGGTGTAAAAAGACTGCGGGACACACATCAAGGGAGCGCCACATTTAGAAGAGTATGGCCATTTTGAAGAGCTTAGCCAGTAGGCTTTGTCCATTAGATCAGCCTAAATGCACAATGCTCATGTTTGACTGGACATTACCTTTAAAAGAAAGAGGTCAGGGTTTACCCTTTGTCCTTTGGGCCTTTTTATAAAACATTTCAGTATCTGATCCACCTTCAACCCCCGGCTAAAACATTGAAAATAGAAATGTCACTCCATACATATGAAAGAGGGGTTTCTACTTGCTATAGTTTGCTTTTCTTTTTCCATTTCCTCCCTTTGGGGTCAAAGATCTGCTCTGCTAATGCTTTTTCTTGCAAAGGGGAGAGGTCACACAAGATAAAGTCATGTTTCATCAGTGGGGTCACAACTGTTTCCAAACTCATTTCACACACAATATAATGTCATCTTCGGTTTATTGTGTGTTGGTATGGATTTATTTTCTATGTTTTGTACATGTAAGTGTCTGTATATTATTTTTAGCAACACATAGAATAAAAATGAATGAAATAACTGCAATAATTTGTCTCAGAATAGGCATAATGTTGGTGAAATTACAACCATGTAAGGTAATGCATTATAACAATTAAAGGGCAAAAAAGGGTATAATATGCTTTCAATGCATTTCCTAATTTCCTATTGTCTAATATATAAACCAACTCACATGGGTTTCATTTATCCAATATTCTAAAATTGGAGCTTTATCCTAGGAATGTAATAATCTCTATGTAGGATACTTTACAATTCATTAATGATGTTTAATTAGCTATATTCTCATTAAGGAAGACAGCAAGATTCGCAATAGGAATTTTCAAATTAATATGAGCTGGAACGTTTGGAAGATGCAAACCAAAAAACATAAACCAACTGAGGATTTCACTAATGTAAAGAATAGAGATATAATAGGAAAACCTGTTTTTGCGTTGATCACATTCGAAATGTGTTAGCTGCTGCTTAAAATGGCAAAATACAGGTTAGCTTCAGATCAGGTAGCCTCAGGTGCTTGGCTTATACTTACCTACCACACCTGTCCATCCTACTGAAATCATGCTCCCTACCAGCGCCCCCCACCCAAAAATCACCATGTTCCTAGTCAGCTCTGGCTCAATGCTTACATTGCTAAGAAAAAACCCCTCCATTCTTAAGTGACAGGACTCAGACCCAGACAGTTGACCATTCAGGCACCCAGCACTGCATTGACTTAAGTGCTCATCCATACCGCTAAGTACTGGGTTACAATTGGTGTCTGGATTATTGCATATTTTTACTGAATCTTTGTTCTTAGTAAACTGTAAGATTCTATTAGTTTTTTTTTTCTTTTTTTTGCATACAAGTTTAAAATGAAAAAAAAAAGACTCTGATGGATCCATAGGCTATGCAGTTTTACGGCTTACACTGTATAAAATGGAGAAAAGCAATATTGCATAATAACCACTTAGAGTACAGTTGTTATTTTTTAGTGCAGGTGAGAATATAAAAATGTACTACAGGGAGTTCCTTTTTACCATTTGATTGAGGATATTTTTCTCCAACATATTAAGGTGTTGGTATAGGGGCTGAAGGTCCGAACTAACAAATGACTGCATCTGCCCTTTTTTTGTAACAACCCCAGCTGAGCATCTAAATACACAGGTAAAATGCAAATATATTAAATGCATTTACCAGGAGATTCATAGGCACCCTTCCTTATTGTGGTATATGGCTTAAGTATGAAGCACTTCCAAAACTAAAACTGGCCAATGGCCGGCCGCTCGGCCAGCTTCGGCTTTCAGCACGGGTCAGCCGAGCCGATGCATATGCGTTCGGCTCGGCCATAATCGGGATCTGTACGGGCTATTGTGAATAGCCCGTACAGCACCCCTTCGGTTCTACTGAACCGAAGGGGTCCTGGGGCCGAAGCTAGCCGAAGGATCGGCTGAAGCTACGGCCAGATCCTTCGGCAGCTTCGTGAATAGACCCCTCAGTGCCTCTGCCTCATCTTCTTCCTGCTTTTTACACTGTTGTAATGCACTCAAATAAATGGGCAGCTTTTATGTAATACACATTAATGCATGACACAACATGCATGCATTGATGCAACACACCGGAATGGAGAGGTGTGAAAGGGTGCCTAAGGCTTATTTCAACGTTGTACACAGAGTGGCCAGATAATTATGACCACCCCATCAGTACTTAGTTGGGCCACGAGATGACTCCACAAGATGACTTTTGTTGGGCCGCCTCGTGACTCCAGGGGATGTTGAAAGGTGATGCGAGGAATCTGACACTGCACTGTTGCGCTTCTGTTGTCTTGTACCAGTCTTGCCATTCTCCGTTCTGCCCTAACATTGACTAGTCGCTGTCGGCCACAATTAGCACGTTCAGACCCAGATTTTCGGCTGACAGTCCAGTCTTTAAACACTTTAACAACAGCTGCTCTTGAACATTTAACGAATTCTGCTGTTTTGCTGATACTCGCTCTATGGCTCCGCGCCAACAATCATCCCACGTTCAAAGGCTGTTAAAACGCGCTGTTTACCCATATCTTCAGAAAAAAATCACTTCTACTGTCGTAAACAACCTGCTTCCCTATTTATAATGGCCCTCTAGCAACTTCAGCACGAAATTATAGCTAATTATAGCTTACAAAACATCAGGTGGTCATAATAAACTGGCCACTCAGTGTATATGGCAGCACAGTACAAAGACAGGCTTCGGGTAGCTAGGCTAGCTTAATTGAAAAGAAAAACATATATAAATATCAATATTTAATGACTTCTGAAGGAATGTTTATATAAACTAGGAGATATGGTATATATTTAACAGAAAATGTTTTTACAACTACAGAATTAAATCTGAAATGTGGAATTAGTAACGAGCTGATGAAAGCAACTAACTCAAAACCTGTGGATGGTGAGTAAAATTCACAGAACTAAAAACAGAGCTCAGGCATAGATCAGGGGGATGGACAGGGATCATGGAAAAATGTAGATGCTTATCCAAGGAAATAGTGTTGCATTGCTGAGGATGAAACCAATAAAAACTATGGAATACAATGGGAAAACCAAGAGATGGAATACAACAGGAAAACCAGGAGATATAATATAAGGGAAAACCAAGCAATGGAATACAATGGCAAAACCAAGTGATGAAATACAATGGATAAACCAAGTGATAGAATACAATGGGAAAACCTAGAGATGCAATACAATGGAAAACCAGGAGATATAATATAAGGGAAAACCAAGCAATGGAATACAATGGCAAAACCAAGTGATGAAATACAATGGATAAACCAAGTGATAGAATACAATGGGAAAACCTAGAGATGCAATACAATGGAAAACCAGGAGATGGAATACAATAGGAAAACCAGGAAATGGGACACAATGGAAAAAACTAAAGATGGAATACCTAGGCAAAACCAAGTGATGAAATACAATGGATAAACCAAGTGATAGAATACAATGGGAAAACCTAGAGATGCAATACAATGGAAAACCAGGAGATGGAATACAATAGGAAAACCAGGAAATGGAACACAATGGAAAAAACAAAAGATGGAATACCTAGGGAAAACCAAGAGATGGAATACAATGGAAAAACCAGGAGGTGTAATACAAAGGGAAAACTAAGCGATGGAATACAATTTGAAAACCAACACTGTCTGCAAAGACAGAGAAAAAGATTTTTCATGTAGAATGTGTCCATTTAGTCTAGATCTTTATTGCAATGCTTAGCCACTGAGTTGCACTACCAAGATCACTAGGAATTAATCACTAAAGGACCTTTTACCCCTTTCTCAGTGTGTACACATTATTATTATTATTACATAGTATTCATATAGCGCCAACAGTTTGCGCAGCGCTTTACAATATAAGGAAGACATTACAGTTACAATACAATTCAAGACAAGATGGTAAGGAGGGCCCTGCCCCTGAGGGCTTACAATCTAAAAGAGGAGGGGGAAATGATATATGAGGTAGCTGTGGTAGCTGTGGGAATGAATTATGTGAGAATGTGATGCATTAATACTATTTTTTTATGATCTAATACAAGTCGCTGTAACACAACTTACTAACTTTGAATGGTCAATCACTCACTGCAGGAATATATGTACCTGCACTTTGTTTTGCAACACATATTATAGAGTCTATTCACTTAGCTGCTGTAGGCAGCCGAGTGAATGACCGACCTAAAGCGAAGTGAGCCGAACGCTGTTCGGCTATTCACTTCAGGCTGGTATGGCTGACTTCAACCGTATATCGGCTGAAATCAGCCGTACATCGGGTGGCTTCGCGTGGCTTCGGCTCGGCCCAACATGCTGAGCATGTTCGGCCGACCCAAAGTGCAGAAGGAGTTCAACTCAGCCGATCCAACATCTGGATCAGCTGAGCCGAACCTCCGGCAGGCTACTCGCTGCTGTTCGGTCTATTCTCATAGAGACCGAAGAGCAGTGAGTGAATAGCCGAATGCCGCCGAGCAGCATTCGGCTCAGCTGTTCTGCTCGTTCTCTCTGTTACCGAGCAGAACAGAAAAATTGTTTAAAAAGTAGAAAAAAATAAATAGAAAACGATTGTGCAATGACAGCTAGCTCCGCCCAACTGTTTTCTATTAACCGGCGGTTCTGCTGCTGTAAAAAAAAAAGAAGAACAAAAACTCTCCTGGGCGCTCCGGGAGTCTCCCGCTCCCGGCCCCCAAGGAGAGAAACACTGCTTTTTCTATTTTTTTCTTTATTCTGACACGGAGCCATATCAGAATAGAAAAAATAAATAAAAACATTTGGCCATAGGAATGCATTGCTAGATTCCTATTGGCTATTTCAATTTGCAACAGCCAATAGCAAACTAGCTATTGTACCCACAGAGTGCGGGTGTAATGCTAGTTTGCTCTTGGCTATTGCAAATTGAAATAGCCAATAGGAATCTAGCAATGCATTCCTATGGCCAAAATTATTATTATTTTTTTTTCCATTCTGACACGCTTCCGTGTCAGAATAAAAAAAGAGAAAAAGCAGTGTTTCTCTCCTCGGCGGCTGGGAGCGGGAGACTCCTGGAGCGCCAGGGAGAGTTAGGCTGTCTGGAGATCAGTGTCCCTGGTTAGCTCTGCAAGTGGCCGGAGCCAGCCGTAACATCACGGCTGGCTCCGCCCAGCAGTCAGAAGCAGGCTTCGGCTTTCAGCGCGACTCAGCCGAGCCGAGGCATATGCGTTCGGCTCGACTGAGCCGCTCGGCCAAGTTCGGGAGCTGTACGGGCTATTGTGAATAGCCTGTACAGCAGCCCTTCGGTTCTACTGAACCGAAGGGGTCCTGGGGCCGAAGCCGAAGCTAGCCGATGGATCGGCCGAAGCTACAGCTAGATCCTTCGGCTGCTTCGTGAATAGACCCCATAGTACCACAAGGCATAGTATGTGCAATTCAATGCACTGTAGTGCGGGTGTGTAGCATTCAGCTGCAATAGCACTTTGCTGTGCTATTCAAAACTAATGGCACTACAGTAGTTTGCATTGTGGTAACACACAGTCAAAACATGGGTAAATAAGCTCATTAATCACTAAACAAAAGGAACAATTTCCTCTATATTATAAACAAGACAAGAAACACATAATAGTGTTTCATCTCGCATTATCGCCCAATGCTCCCTACTACATGGTACGTGTGTGACGTGCGCCACAACGAGGCAGTTGCCACATCTCTTTAGTGACTGATAACTACTCTTTAGCAATTAAAACTAGCAATTTTAGTAATGGGATTAAGCTACTAAAATTCACCTGCATACCTCTAGTCTAAACCTGGATAAAATACTTATTTTATTTTCCAGCTGAGCTCTACTTTAATGTACCAAAGAGAAAAACAGCAAGAGACTCTGAAAAACATTATGGCCATCATTAACGTACTTACTAATTCATATTTATGCTACAGTGTCAGACCATTAGTACGTCTGTATCATGTTTTATTTATAAAGCCTTTTCTGTGTGTTCTAGTAATGAGTAAATCAGTCTGCCCTGTCAAAACACCTAATATGATATAGTTTACATGTCATTTCTATACATACTTTATAAATATATTCAGACACCAATTTTATACTGAAATACAGAATTGTAAAATGTATCACACTCCGTGCTCAGTTTGGATGCAGACAAGAAAGGAAGCAGCGTTCATGATGTTATGTCAAGCATTAGTATAGTAGGGGACATTTTAACCTTGATCTCTTCCCTTGCACAGTTGTACCGGCTCCTCTGCTGGATTCAAATTTCTTACTCTGATTTCACTGCACACTGTGATCATCTCTTAATGTGCATTAGAAGTTACAGCAAGTCAGATAGAGCCTCATTTCCTGACTGGAGGATGTCCAGTATCATCTAGCTCGCCTCATCCTAGCTTTACTGTCCCTGGCTGTTTATTGGTTTTTAGCTCTTTCAACGATGGAGCCCCTCACACCAACCATGATCTGCCCGGATTGCAGAAAATATCAGGGACCCCGTGATGATGTCACCAGCTCTCAAAAAAGTATTTAATGAAAACAGAAAGGTTTTGTTTGAAAATGTCATTAGCATGTGGATGAGGGGAGAGGAGCCAGGGAAGACAAAATATAAGCAGAGTAAACTTCAGATTTAAAAGAGCACTATGGGGTAAGTATTTCTCCCTATTTTCCCCTTATTATGGGGTAAGTGTTTTCCCCATAGTTCTCTTTAGGGTCACAGGAGGACATATACTAACCTCCTCCTGTGACCCAAAGCTCAGTATATAGCCCGTGATATACTGAGAGTGCTGAAGCCGGGACAGATCCCGACAATACTATTGAGATCCACCCAGCTTGCTGATTGACAGTGGGCTCTGCCTATCTAGAGACAGAGTCAGCTGTGCCCGCCCCCTCCTCATTTGTTCCTCCACTCAGCACTGGAGGTTTGGAGAGAGGAGGGTTCAATCCCTGCAGGGATACGATCGGGAAGTGAGCAGATCGGTGGCATGTTTCTGCTCACTTCCTGATCGATAGAGCCGAACTGTGACAGCTTCTTTGTCACAGGTCGGCTCTAACTATGAGGATGAGTGGAAATCACTTACCTCATAGTTCTCCTTTAAAGGATTAATGATCCAGCTACTTTTATTTGATCATAATAGTTCCAAGGATTTTTTAGCCGGTTAGGAATAATTAATTACCAACCTTTTATACGGAATGGCAGTTTGATCATATAAAGAAGGCCCAGAATTCAGAACATCATATGTAACGTGACAAATAACTTGTTTATGACTGTCTTTTCTTTATGCATCATGTGAAATCAACAATAATGTCCTAAACAATGTTGGCCCTGTAGCCAGAAAAAAAAGCTTGTAGGTGACGCAACACTGCTTCTTTGGAACCTTGATCCTATCTAACCGTTGCATATAATGCAGTTTGATCGACCAGTGAACCCATTTGTCAGTCCAGTAATGCCTATAAAATAGGAACAAGTATTCAATCACAAGGCCTTTTCTGCTTGAGTACTGCTGCATTTCACAATCAAAAAGGAACAGCAAGCACACATTACCTAACTATATGTACATTAAAGCCAAATTCACACTACTTTGTGCATGTCACATGCATGTTGATGGATGTTGGCAACACAAATTGTACATGCATTTTGCTGGAGGTTCCCATTCATTTCTAATGGGCACCTGACCCTTTATTGCACCATAAAAAAGACTTAATAAGAAATAAGTCTTACTATATATATATCTATATATATAGATATATCTATATATATAGATATATATATTAATAT
>NW_017307074.1:621919-638732 GCF_000935625.1 Nanorana parkeri | reverse complement strand
ATCTATATATATAAAAGTCTTAATAAGACTTGTTTTCAGTCATCACATTGAGTTCAATGTGATGAAAATGAGATAACTGTCAACTCTCAATGCACCTACACACACAAGCAGCTCAGAAGCCCAGCGATACAAGTCACTCCCCAGCTCCTCCTTCAAAAAAATGATTGGCAGCAATTTACGATTGATTCACAAGCAATAGAAATCACATATTCAGCAGCCTTGTAGATAATAAAACAGGCATATCACATGCATTATTGAGTGATGTTAGGTCATTTGGAGATGCAAATAAATCAGTCATGTGACCATTTTGTGAAATCTACTGTGCATGTGTTTCCCAACCAGAAGTTTGGGGAAGCACGAAGGAGTGAGGGGCTTTTTAGAAGGTAAAATTGGAAGCAATTCTGGACATATTTTGTTGAAAAAAAATGTACTGTGCATGTGGATATAAATACTTGGATAAAAAAAATACCGGTGGGTATATTACAACTTTTAAAAAAATGCTATGAACAATCTAATTGGTTCTTATGTTGTTCTTATTAGCAAATGCATAGAAGTGTTACATAATCATATTAAGCAGCACAGTGGAGTAGTGGTTATCACTAGTCAGGAGTCAGGGCACTACCTGCAAGGAGTTTGCATGTTCTGTGCTTGCCTGGGTTTCCTTTGGGTAAGTCCAGTTTCCTCCAACAATGCAAAGACATGCTGGAAGGTTAGTTGGCTCCTAATTTGGCCCTGTGTGCATGTGAGATAGGGACCCTCAATTGTAAGCTTGTTGAGGGCATGGACTGATGTGAATGTGCAGTATGTAAAGTGCTGTGTGAATTGTTGATATATATAGATACCAGTAATAAATAAAAATGAACACACACCCTTGTTCTGTCAGTGCAGTGCCTACTTTCAGCCTGCAGGTGTCACTGCTGCAAATGTTGTCGTATCTGAACAGTGCACAGTGCACATGGCTTTGTTCACCTTTGGTGAAATACTAGGTGGTATTCGCGCTAATGTTGCAATTGCCCAAAAGTGGCTACTTCCAGTTACTTCAGATGTGAACATACTGTGTTATGTACTTTAACATGGCCATAGAGATGAATAAATGACCTAATTGGACATGAATGTAAATAAAAAAAACTAGCCTTACTTGTTATTATAAAATGAACACATGCAACCATTTGCACAGCACTATATATAAACTTGATGTCAGGTGATGCATTACTTTAATAAACCCAGCAAACTGCTTTAATTACGCTTTCATTGTATGTTGTGTGGCTTCCCATACTCTGGAGAATACCCTATCCTTGCCAGACATCTGAAAAAGATTATTAAACAAATTTAACATCCCAGCACAAATAAACTTTCTATTCAGAATTTTAGTGTAACTAAAGAAAGCAAAATACTTTCCTGTACTAAGAAGTATAGAAGAGAATGGGGGAGAGAGAGATGTAGTCTGCCCCTCTACGAACATTAGTAAAACCTAATTTGAGAAATGTAGTTTTTTTGAGCAATTTTGAGCAATTCACAAAAAGGAAGTTGGGGAATTGCAGAGAGCAGAGAAAGGCAACTAAACTAAATAATGTATATCTCCCCTAAGAAGAGGTGTTTAACCCTTTCCCAGTCTTCCATGGTTCATTCTAGGTGGGCCATTTTTGCTATTTTTTTTTTCCCAAGACGTACTTCCCGTGCCCCAAGACGTACTGCCTGGACTGCCAGACACTATGGGGTCTATTCACGAAGCAGCCGAAGGATCTAGCTGTAGCTTCGGCCCCAGGACCCCTTCGGTTCAGTAGAACCGAAGGGCTGCTGTTCGGGCTATTCACAATAGCCCGTACAGCTCCCGAACTTAGCCGAGCGGCTCAGTCGAGCCGAAGGCATATGCCTCGGCTCGGCTGAGCCGCGCTGAAAGCCGACAGCCTGCTTGTGACAGCTGGGCGGAGCCAGCCGTGATCTTACGGCAGAGAGATCAGCGTCCCTGGTCACCAGCTAACCAGGGACACTGATCTCCAGACAGCAAACTCTCCCGGGCGCTCCGGGAGTCTCCCGGGCTCCCAGGAGACATACACTGGTTTTTCTTTTTTTTTTCTTTATTCTGACACGGAGCCCTGTCAGAATAGAAAAAGAAATGAATATATTTTTGCCCCATAGGAATTCATTGCTAGATTCCTATTGGCTATTGCAATTTGCAATAGCCAATAGTAAACTAGCATTGTACCCACCCTCTGCTGCAGTTCTCCATCAGGTCCATCAGCAGAGGGCGGGTACAATGCTAGTTCACTATTGGCTATTGCAAATTGAAATAGCCAATAGGAATCTAGCAATGCATTCCTATGGGCAAAAAAATATAATTTTTTTCTATTCTGACACGGTGTCAGAATAAAGAAAAAAAAGAAACAGCAGTGTTTCTCTCCTGGGCGGCCGGATGCGGGAGACTCCCAGAGCGCCCGGCAGAACCGCCGGACACTAGAAAACTGTTGGGCGGAGCTAGCTGTCATTGCTAGCTCCGCACAATCGTTTTCTATTATTGTTTTAAACTTTTTAAACTATTTTTCTGTTCTGCTTGGTCCCTCTGAAGGACCCAGCAGAACAGCCGAGCAGCCTATTCATTCACTGCTGTTCGGCATCTATAAGAATAGACCAAACAGCAGCGAGTAGCCTGCCGGAGATTCAGCTTAGCCGATCCAGATGTCGAACTCCTCCTGCACTTCGGGTCGGCCGAACATACTGAGCATGTTCGGCCGATACTGAGCATGTTCGGCCGACCCGAAGCCACGTGAAGCCACCCGATGTACGGCTGATTTCAGCCGATATACGGCTGAAATCAGCCGTACCAGCCTGGAGTGAATAGCAAACTGCGTTCGCTCACTTCACTTCAGGTCGGTCTTTCACTCGGCTGCCTACGGCAGCTTAGTGAATAGACCCCTATGTATATACTATGATATAATCTACAGCTCTTGCTCTATATGGACAAGTCATTTTCGTACTCCAGAATTTATGGATTCATGTATGAAAAAAATACATACAGATACAGCCAGTCGCATTATATGCATGAATATGCATATGTAAACCACAGATTTGTCTCTTGGGATAGAAGCATCGGATATATACTACAGATATTCATTGAAATATTCACAGTTTTTCATAATCATATAATAATACAATATATCCCGCACAGGCTGCCTTTCTCTTTCTCCCCCAGATGTTTTGAGGCGATTTTAATGGGTTGATGTTTTTATATGCAGCAGTGGAGCTTTTCTTACTATTTTGAGGGTTGTGTGTTCGTTATTTACTATAGCGGCTAAGTTCGGGAGCTGTACGGGCTATTGTAAATAGCCCTTACAGCAGCGCCTCGGTTCTACTGAACCGAAGGGGTCCTGGGGCCGAAGCTAGCCGAAGGATCGGCCGAAGCTATGGCTAGATCCTTCGGCTGCTTCGTGAATAGACCCCATAGTCTAAGATGATTCAGAGAAAACTACCAGATATTTAATCAGCCTACTCAGAGGGTTCAAACTTTTTTGCATCCCTTTTGTACTAACCCTGCCATAAAAGTCTAAATAAGGGTATTGTTGACCAAATCATCAATGTAAGCCATGTTATTGTCTACTAGTCAATTTATTCAGTGACATCCTTAGATGGTCTAGGGATCTGCACAAGCTGCAGGCCTGCTGTAGACTCTACATGTGAGAAGTAAATTGGTATTGGGTCCAAGTGACCAGTTTACAAGTTCAGAAGCACATAGGTTAATCCAAAAGACTGACAGGGTTATTCAAAAAAGGGTGAAGAGTTTGGAGAAGGCAGGAGAAGTGAACAATCTGGTACAACATAGCTGAACTGGAAAGTGAGCTGAATCTGAGAATTTTTCCAATAAGCTATGTTGTACTAGATTGTTCACTTCTCCTGTTCACTTCTCCTGCCTTATCTTATTTGTCTTAAAAGGTTACTTTATAATAAAAAAATAGACCAATAACAGAGCAGAGCATTATTATGTGGTAATTTAAAAAGCGTTGAACTTCTTTAAATATCCAATACATTCTCCAGATTTGTTATGAACCGCTTGCTTATTTCCATCAGTGATTATAATTTTTTCCTTTAAAATTTGATAAACATTTATTTATGTTGCACTATTGTTCCAGAATTGTATATTTTCTTTCTATATTCTTTTCAACCAGACATGTCAAAAATACTGATACTATGGCATACAAATGTTCCGTTTTTAAAAAAATAGATTGGCTGCAGAATTGGCTGTTTAAGTTCATTTCTATTAATTTATTATCTAAAGCTACCTCTGCTTTTTTACTAATAAAATAGAATCACAAACATATTTAGAGAGATGCTCCCTCTTTGAACCCAGCATATTGACTAGAGACATAAAAGGAAATTTTATCTTAAAGTCTGTCCATAATGCACCAAGGTCAGTTTTTCATTTTTTTCCCCATGTACCACTAATTGGTTTTTCCATTTACTTTAAGCTTTTGTTTCATAAACATTTGTTTCCTGAGTCTTGTTGTTGAGAAGGGATGTAATCGCTATGGAAACCCATTTCTTTGTATAGCAAGGCACATCTTATGAATGGTTTGTAGAATGCCTTAAAGAATTTGTTATCATGGATGCATCTGGCACTGAGTGTTGGAAAAAAGTGAACACAAATATGTGCTTTCTTAAATAACTACAGTAAGCTACTATTTCTGTATCTCCAAGGAACAATTCTTTGGTCATTACCAAATCTTGTAGAACATGAGCAAGAAGTCCCCCTTCCATTAGGCTCAATGGAAGAGTTAGTTGGTTCATTGTTCTTCAAAAGGGCCTATGGCACAAACGGGCTTCATTTCTTTGACATCTAAAATCACCCTTTTACTACTGCTCTAATACTGCTTTTTACTGGTTGATTATATCCCCTGGCAAGATTCAGGACAATGTCTACTTCCCTGCTACAAAATAATCAGTTTTCGAAATTACTTATTGATCTCAAGACCATTGTGGAGCACACATTTAGAGGCCATTTCACTGAGAATCTTGAGTGACGCTATTTGTGTATATTTAAGAGCACAAAAAAAGGGGGAAAATAAGAAAGAGATTCAAACACACGCACAAAATATACACTTGTTTAGCATTAAGTAATGGGAAGCCATGAGAGTAAATATTGACGTGAATGGACGACAACTCCAATATATGGTGGATTGGGAATGTGAGATCCCTTGCTACCTTGTGGGGACACCTTACAAGAGGATTTTATATGTGATAGGCATGTTGACATATGTCAGTCCATTTTTGCTATAGCTTTACCAAAAATCAATAAAGACTAATCTGAGTTTCAGTTTTCGGTGATGGGAGGCAGGTGATGTTTTTATGGTTTAGCTGGTAAAAGCTATGCTCCAAGGATACACAATTAATAGAGATGCGTGCAGAGCAACTGGATTAACAAGATTTTTTTGGTTTGGATTTTTTTTTTCATTTACCGTTAGCCTCTCTACCATAAATGCTTTATCCACACCACCTTTTTGGTTTGGATATTTTTTATTGTTTAACCTTACCCTCTTTTCCGTAAATGCTATATCCACACCACTTGTTTTTTTTTATAAATTCTTTATTTCAAGTTATTTCAGAATTTCGTGAAACATAACAGGGGAGTTATGCCCAGGTGGACTCGCAGGTCCGGGCACGACAGGAAAACGAAAATGCAAATAACATTTAAACAACATGACATCAGCAAACACTAAGCATTTAGGGTGTAGGTAAACCAGGGGAGCCCTACCATTGTCCATTGACCAGAAGGGGCTGACCGAGGGGCAGGTCCAGAAAATGTGGAGCATGTCCGCAGGGGAGGAGCCGCAACGCCAACATGAGTCTGGTACATCTCGGAACATCTGGTGTAGTTTGTGGGGGGTCCTGTACCAGCGCGTGAGGATTTTATATCCCAGCTCCTGATATTTGTTGCATATGGATGACTTCAGGGAGTAGCGGAGTAGTCTGTCTCTATCGGTCTGTGGGAATTGAAACCCCAGTTCTCGTTCCCAATGGTCAATGAAGTACAGTGGGATTTCTAGGTCGGTGTTAAGGGCCAGCTGGTAGCAAAGGGAGAGTGTTTTGGCTATCGGTCCTGTATCCGCACAAGTTTGTTCAAAGGTGGAGAGATTCCGTGAGTAGGTTTGGGGGTGCGGGAGGGATGACAGGAAGTGTGTGAGTTGGAGACAACGCCATGTCCCCAGGTTCATGAGGTCGGGATCAGAAGATTGGGCACCCAGGGTCTGCCAAGATGGACCATTCAAAAAATGCATCACTCAAAATTTGCCCCCGGCCAGAAGACGACGGAAACGTCCGTCCTCTAGACCTGGTGGGAACCCGGGGTTCCCTATGATCGGTTGCATGGGGGAAGGCTGAATGGACAATTTCGCCCGATCGAATGCCCGACTGGACACCTGCCATGTGGATCCCACCGTCGGGTGGGATCGGGTGGATCTGGGGATAGGCCCGGTGCACCACGGCAAGGCTGGTAGAGGAATTTCAGTCGCGGATTGTTCTAGAGCGATCCACGGCTTGGAATCTCCATGGCGGCACCAGTCTATCACTCGGGACAAGTGAGCGGCTGTGTAATAAAGGTGGAAGTCGGGTAGAGCTAAACCTCCCGCTGCTTTTGGGCGCCGTAAGATCGGCAGCCGTAGTCTGGGAACTCTGCCTGCCCATATAAATTTAGACACCACCGTCTGCAGGGACCGAAAGAAGGCGCGTGGAATCAATATTGGGAGGGCTTGGAAGGGGTATAGGAGACGTGGAAGTATGTTTTGCTTGACTATGTTCTGTGAAAGGGTGGGCATGGTGGATGTTTCCAAGTATGCCTGAATGTTACGTTGCCGCTTCGTCAGGGCCTGGGCGTCCCGGGGGATGGGGAGATTGTAGAGACCGGAATAATAGTCTTGAAAAGCTGCGGCTATATCTTCTGAGAGGTGGCACGTCCGGCCCGTTGAGGATTTAATGACTGGAATGAACATGCGGGACCGTTGGTGTCTTAGAGCTTGTGCTAAAGAGAGGCTACACTGATTGCCAAACTCATAAAAGTGGCGGCGGTACTTGGCTAGTGTAGCTTTTGCCCTGTAGGCCCGGAACTCCTGCGGGACGTCAGACGGTTGCTTGCGAGAAGTGTAAGAGTCCGCGTCCGTGGAGTCGGAGTCGTATATCTGGGGTGAGTGTGTTCCGGAACGGAGTTCATTCGGTGTGGGGGAACGAGACCGGGCATTGCCTCTAGGTGTGCGCAGGAGACGGGGCTCGGACGCCATGATGGATTGGTCTCGGCCTCGGGGCCTGGTGCGGGTCGAGGTGCAAAACTCCTGCATCGAGGGGGTACCCCGCTGTGAGGCATGCTTGTCCTCTTTGCTGCGTTTGGACATCTTGTGTGACCCAACTTAGAGGGGTATAAGTCGGTATAAGTGGAGTGTAAGGATGAAACCCACGGAGCTCGCTGCGTTTGCTTCTTACTCCGCCATGAGCAGGACACGCCCCCCCACACCACTTGTTTTTAACTCAATTAATTTATATGTTGCTACTCTTAAATAACCATAGATGTTGCTATATTAAGGAAAAAATCTAGCATGGACATTACACAGTTCTTTATCAAGTGCCCTAAACCTCATTAATCTCCAAGGGAGCTTACAATATGAGGTCAGTATCACACTTATTTACCTACTAGTATATTGGTGGGAGGAAATCCCAGCATCCAGAGGAAACTCACACAATCATCTTGCAGAGAGTGTCCCTAGTGTGGAACAGACTAAAGTACCCAGCAATGTAAGTCAAGGGGGCAATGATTGTAAAGGTTGATAATAACTGCAGTTCAAGTGCTGTATGCATGTACCCAAAGCCAAATGTTTAATTTTCCAAAGTAGACCTATACCAGGAGAAGACACAAAACCTTTGACATGGCGAGGCAACACAACCAATTACATATTTCATTATAGAAACACATTTCTGTGTGTTTAATATAAAGTACCATGTGCCTCATTGATTAGTGGGCATGGTATAAAGTGATTTATTGTGACACACCCTTTTCATATCTTCCAGCATGACCTCCCTCTCATATCTTCCAGCATTAGCTTTATTTCCAACTTCAAATGAAATTGATGCTGAAAGACCTCACTCTGCCAGGCTTTGTTATCACTGGTATGAATGGGATGCACAAAGGTAGATAATGCCCAGCATGTGTCACTGACTACAGATACTGCTATGATCTTTGTTGAAATGGTAAAGGGCCACCAAGGGCCACCAATTTATTATATGTTATTAGATAGAGGTTGCCCTCAGTCCAGTCCTCCACTGGCCTGTGACAAAAAAAGAGGCAAAGAGGTGGTGTTTCCCAATCATATCATGTAAAAACAAAATTATATTGCCACAAAGCTTCTTTTTCTTTATTTTGGTAAACCAGCTTCTCATATACAGACTGCCTGGAGCTGCTCCACTGTTCAAGCCTGTCAGCAGTTGGCCATAGCCCATAGTGTTTGTTAAACTTCATGACACCAACGTACGACTGAAGAGTATAATCAACAAATGGGGAGAATGTCACAAGTTTGGGCTGATAAAAAGACCCAAGCAGTGTCAAATGCATGTGTTTTAAACCAAAGTATTCACTAAAAGTTTATTACTTGGTCATCACATATGCTCAACATGTGATTATTTTTTCAATTTTAATCTTCATCTGGGAAGTGTTCAATGTGATATCATCATTTATCTGAAACTCACAATTATAATACCATTTAAGCTTATTAAATGCTGTTCAGCTTACAAATTCTTTAATACAGTATAAATGTTTCTTGTCACCAGTGTAAGTGTGATTAATGCATTGAATGCAGTATAAACCTTTAATCACTAGCCAATGTTTAATAACGCCATATAACTATCCGCATGATTTGCTTCAATATTTACATCTAACCTTAATAAATATAAGTGTGTTAAGCAAATGGAAATGTATTTGTATGTAGTAGGTCTCAGTGGAAAATGTCTGAGTGTAATTATTATCTGCTGCATTAGAAGAAACTAACTAAACAGAAAATACTGTGCTATGGTTACTTACTGTGCAGTAAAGCATGTGCCATTAATCTTTAAGGAAGAACTCAGGGCAGAATAAAACGTAACCCTTGCAATTGAGCTACCCCCAAACTGGAAGGGTTAGGTGGTTGTTTTCGTCTAGGGTCTAAAATAAAAAAGTTTTCGTCTAGGGTCTAAAATATACTCACCTGAAACTCGATCCCGTCTGGCCGCCAGGCCTGTACCTACAGCCTCTCTCCCCCATCTGCTCTGGCGGTCTAAGGGTCCATGAGTCATCACGTCTTATTTTAGATCCTAGATGAAACAAGCACTTAACCCTTGCACTGCGGAGGTAGTCTCACTGCAAGGGTTACATTTTACTCTGTCCAGAGTTCTTTTAATCAACTAATGGCTCATAGGCATGTGCTCATGCAAGCATACAGGTTTTTCAGCATTTTGCAAGGTTAAATGGTTACCAGCCAATAGCTTCACTAACTAATTTTAAAGATGAGCTCAAAAAAAATACAATATTGCTAAATAAATCCCTGATACCAATTGTACATAAGACTGATTTGTTTTTAATACCTGATATAATACAATGGCCATGTCATATAACTGAACAGAAAATGGTGGCTGTTTCATATGCAAGAGTACCATAACATAATAGAAGCCCATACTGAACTAGTTCTCCCAGCAGCCTCTTGGGCTTGACCTACACCAACCACACAATAAACCAGGGTCTTTTGTAAGTATCTCTGTCAGGATGAGGAACGATAAAAATGAATGACCTATGTATCTCAAGACTATGAGAAACTGTTGAGAGGTAAAATATTTATAGTATAAATATCTATTTTAGCAGTGAACCATGAAAAAGACATACATATGAAAAGGCACTTGACAAGACTGCCAACTAACTTAAATATTTGTACATGGCGGTCAGACTATGGAAAACGTGCAGTTACTATTTGTTTAGTGATGGATGAATCAGCATGTAATACATTTATCATGTTTGAGCTGGAATGCTGCTCCTTTTCCATCAATTATTTGATTGCTTTATCCATATTTAGCAGTTTCTTTTCTATTCACAGTTAAGGTGGCCTGTCACTGAGTACTCCTTTTTTCTGGTAATGTTTATATCACATAATGCAATGTTTTATACTGTGCAGTGGACTTTCCCTGTACAACGTATATGTAAGGTGACATATTTATGGAGCAGTGAATGTGACATTTACCAGACATTCACTTCAGGAGATTAAATCACTGTTTTTAGAAACACATGCCCCAGATTCTCCTGCATTCAATGTTTGGTAAATAACACATCACATTCACTGCTTTTTAAATATACCCTTATCTACCTCAATGACACATATTGTCTAATGCTGTGGTAGTTTATTTACAAAGTACAGTAATACCACGGTTCGCGAATAGGAAGTTCAGCAAAATTTTGCTTCCATTCGCAAACTCCACATCAGGTGACGAACACGACCACGGCCATCTTCCCCGCTCTGACACGTGGTCATGGCCTGCCCTAGTCGAGATCGCAGTCACAGACAGATGTGTGCACACTCGCTGTGAAGCTTTTTTGTGTGCTTTTTAGCACATACAGTACTGTACAGTATTATTCAATCCAGCATGGCTCCAAAGAAACTGCAAAGGTTAGTCTTCACTCTCTTCATACTGTACTGTACTTTGTTTCATATTTTTGTGGTTAAACTTTTTTAACATATGGTTCAGAACGGAGTAACCTTATTTACATTGAACCTTATGGGAAAATGTGATTCTGTTCGCAACCAAAATCGGTTCGCGACCACGTTCGGAGGGGTCAGATTGGATGAACCTTATTTACATTTAACCATATGTGAAAATTTGATTCTGTTCGCGACCAAAATCGGTAGGTGACCACGTTCGTAGGGGTCAGATTGGATTAACCTTATTTACATTTAACCATATGTGAAAATTTGATTCTGTTCGCGACCAAAATTGGTAGGCGACCACGTTCGTAGGGGTCAGATTGGATTAACCTTATTTAAATTGAACCTTATGGGGAAATTTGATTCAGTTTGCAACCAATTTTGTTCACAACCATAATCGTGGAACAAATTAAGTTCATGAACCAAGGAACCACTGTATAGGGAACTTCACTGGAGCCCCTGACATCACCAAAGTCCACATGTAATGTTCAGTATATGTAATGCTATGTCTGTAGACATAATACAGTAGATGGTCAGAGACTGTGGATGTACTAAAGATGTGGTTGAAGACTAGATATATGCAGCACAACACAGACAGAGACTGGGGATTTGTTACAAGAGACTGCCAGAGATCATTGCCATTGCAGTTCCTTTACAAATCAATACTCCCACTAGGGTCCAGAGCCATACAACATGTAACGAAGAGCTGCATGTGGCTCTTGGACTGCAGGCTGGGTATTAGGGGCCTAATACATTCAATTGAACCAATGTTTATTTATTGCTATCAACAATGTACTATTCTAATTCTGGATTATAAAGATTTGTTGATATAACATATTCCCCAGCATTTTACAGACCAATATTATTATGGGCCCACTCAGTTGCTGATTTAAGTGAATGATAATTAGGTTACCAATCTGTTTTAGGGCTTGTTCACACCAAATGCATGCATTCCAGAGTGTTCCAGAGCAGGTAAAATAGGGCTTGCTGCAGTTTTTTTTACATGCTCTGGAACTGAACGCTGCGGTGTGAACTAGAACCCAAAATACCATTGGAATACAATGGATGCAGTTTTGATCCAGTCTGTAACTGCTCTGCTCTGCTCCTGGAATGCCCTTTGTGTGAACAAGCCCTTAGACTCTATAAGGCATGTGGATCATCTAGATAGAACAAATGCAAACAAAGAATTAACCACAGTGATCTCATCTTCCCTTCGGTTTGTTTTGGAGAAGTTTCTCCACATTACTGTAGCAGGGGAGTGTGTCCTTCTATGAATTTCTTGCTCCCCTGAAGACCTTCCTCTGAGCTTCTACTCCCTGGTGGAAGATAACAAAGTGATGTTCTACGATGATCTATACTTATGGTACAAATGAGAGTGCCTTGATGAGCATGGGCCATGCAACTCAAAAGCCAGATATATTGTTGATGTTTAAAGTAGCTAGCAGCAAGGACACTTACATTATTCTGCAAAGATCAGCCATGTATTTATATGTTTTGTTATCCATAGAGCCCACTATAATAGTATTAGAAGTGGGGATCACCCACCAAGCTACCTATAAGATAGGCATGAATGGAATGGGTTCCATGGAAAATCATATCTGAATACCTGCAGATTGTGTCCATATTTTGTGGTTAATTAGCTTTGTTTTCTCAGTAACAAGAAGTTCTCTTGCACAGTAATATACATATGAAAGTCAGCAATAGGATAGTCTAATGTACACTGACTGTACTGTCAAAATTCCCTTATAAAATGTATAGGTAGTTTTCTATATATTTCTACCTTGTACCTTGGAAATAAGTACTTTTTTTGTTATGCTCCGCAGCTCCATCGCGTGGCAATAATGCAGTATTTACCTAATATTACATTCAACCTGGAAAGAAAACCTAATCAGAAGATTTGTTTTTGCCTACCTTCACACAGAATGAATGTTCATGAAGTTTTACAGAACAAATGGCTAGGCAAATTGTTTCTAAATAAATACAACCCTAAATGTTAGAGTGGAACTCCATAGTTACAACATTTTTTATAAGCCTTGAGTTCTGCTTTAAGGATTTATTTAAGGGCTCAGGTTAGGTGCTGTGTGTCCAGGTAGTAAAGGGTTAAATGTGCTGTGGTGTAGGAATAGTTTTTTAGTTACAGTTGGGTAGCTAGAGTATTCTCATGTGTTTGGTAAAATAGTACTCTACTAGTAGAGGCATTTGCACAAATAGAAAGAGATAAAAAAAAACTGCAGGGAATGGAGACAAAAAGTAATAACAAACTGGAACAAAGCGTTCTGTGATTGGAAAACTGCCAAGAGAGCAATATGAATACTGCCACTGACCTATCTTTGAAAATGTTAGGTGCTTGGCTGTAATGCAGATGCCCTGACCTCACTACTTGAGGTATTCACTGACATTAAACAAGATAAGAGGTTTAGGCTTTTTCCCAAATTGTAACTGGTACTTGATTTTTCTGGGCTTGTGGCTCAGAAATCCTGCACAGAAAAAAGGAGGACAACATTGGCAGTCTCTGTACAGTGAAAAACATCATGAATATTGCATGTGGGAATTTGCCAACATCCCCTAAACAGACACCAAAGAATAAACTGTGCTAGAATTCAGACAGCATTGCAAAACTAGTGAAAAGCAATGTTTCTAAAAGATATCAGTTCTAGTCCCACCCAGTGAAAGACACTCGAACTGTGGTTTGAAGATAACTGTTTATTGAAGATTTCAGCATTAAGGTGACTTAATGCTGCATAGAATATGTAGAGGATCGCATTTATAAACCAGTGAAAGTGACTTTCACCAAATATTCACTGTAATTTAAAACACATGCACTTGAAAGATTGTATTGCAATTCTATTCTAATGCTTGGTGAATATCAGATTCACTACTTTATAAACATGCACTTTAAAGTGGAACTATACTCATCTCCACTCCAGCAATGAGATAACGGCAAGCTCCCTCCCCAGAACCAACATCTTCCACCTGACATCATCAGCCATCTTGATTGGCCGGCCTAGGATTATGTTATTTCTGCACATGCGCACAATTATTTATTCGTTTCAGTGCCCAGTAGATTCCAGGATTGTACACTGAACTGTGCATGCAGTTTATCTGGCCCAGTAGGTCTCTTTGCAATAAAAAACCTTCCACCTTAAAATGTTAAGTGAAAAGTGCCATTCTACCCAAAGGTAATATTTTAAATATAGACGGAGGCTGGTGAGCTAATTTAGCCCCTGACCTGCAGCATCTATACTTCAGGAAACTATCATCAATGAAAACTTAAATCTGAAAATCCCTTTACTAGAAAGTATTAAAAGTAAACCTGTCAGAGAGGAAAGTATTGGGGCTGCCACTGCTGATTTCATTATAAGGTTGCCTGGATGCTATGTTGGCAGACTGGATTCAATATGTTCTGAATCACTAACCTGGAACAAGTGTGAGGATCAGGAAAGTAAAAAAAACATTAGGAGTCCAAATTTGAATACTTCTTCTGCAAAGCATTGAAGTAAGACTGTCAACATAATAGTGAAGCAACTAGTATTTTCAGAAGGAGCAGTCAATGGCTGCCTACACATTTCTTTTATGGCAGGCATACTTTAAAGGGAGAAAATAAAATTAAGTAAACATTTAAAAAAAGACTCTGACTGTAATATTTACCTTTAAATTCAGTGCTGTCTCATGCAGTAATTCCTTTATGTCTCTAGATGTTTTTACTCTTCTGGGTATATAACACTTCTACTGAGCCCAAGCTATCATTGACACAACCCCTTTGGGGACATCATCTTGCCAGTCTTGGCTTAGACTGCAATGGTAATTACACCTCATTACACGTTCTCCAATTTAGTGTAGGAGTAAGAACTGCCTACCGACACTGCTGGACAAAAAGACAAAGGACCTGTGATATGTCTGTTTGATGCCTGTGATGTGGAAGTCTATTTTAGAAGTTACATTGTAGACTAAAACCTTTCTGTCCAAAATAGGGACTGACCTATGTAATAATGCAGTTAACAATTTTTAATGAAACCATACGTGGATTAAATGATGTTATATATATCTCTCCCATATCGGATCTGGAATTCAGCTTTAAATTAAATCTGCTGCGGGTCCACAAACTTGCAAAGCTCCCCCCTCCAACGGTGCAATGTTTGCTATCTCCCTCATCACAATGGTCTTCTCGTTCACTAAATTGTCTTCTGGGATCTCCTATCTTGATTGCCAGGCTCGGGATGACATAATTCCCATGCATGTGCATGGGAATTAATATATTACGGCACATAGGTTTGGCAAGAATGTACACTGAGCTGCTGATATGTGACTCAGTGTACAATAAGAAGAAATATTGCTGGCAGGCAGAAGATGAGTTTTTATTGCAGAAACAAAGATTGTATATCATCACCAACACACCATACTGAAAGGTCAAGGGAGGACATTTATTTGTCACCCATAAAAAGCTTAAAGCTGCTGAGGGCCCCTTCTTCAGGCAGTAGCACAGTATGGTGTGCTGGTGGTGATATAAAATATTTGATGTCTGCTGTGATGGTGCCATCCATCATTTCACCATAGCACCCACTGGATATGGATTATTTCTGTATGGGGTGTGCTGGTCAGTCCCTGAGAGGTTGCTAATGAGGCATTCACAGAATCACTAGTTGGAGGCCACTGCTCTTTCTCTGTATGGTTTAATTATGCTTATGCATCCTCTCGTAATTATGGAAACAACTTTTATCATGTGCATTTGGAATCAAAATATGTATCACACATTGACCTTACTTGTATTAGCAGCAAATCATTTATGAAAACCATAATTTCTGATTGCATGGAACTAGAAAGTGGTCTCTTCTAGCCTTGAAAAATTAAGGCAAGGAGCTGTTTGATATCATGCTTAATACACTGAAGAGCCGTCTTTTGTGAGTCTTATGGACCACATTCAAGTATTAAACCTTGAGTACACGCTTAGATTGTGTGGATGATGAAAAGCACAAAAAAACTATGTATGCATAATTTATGACTGCTCATGATTTGCTTCTGGCACTTACTAGTAAAATGTTTCTTACAAAGGTGAAGGCCTTGCAGTCATGGTGACAGCAAGCTTACTTTGACCGTGTCTGAACATATTTATTGCATTGTACTGCTCACCTTTACTGAAGCTGAAAGATGCTGTACTATGCATGCATTAAACTTGAACACCTAAATAATTATGTTATTGAAGTAACAGAACAAAATTCCAGACAAGCAAATTCTTCCCAGACAACAATCAGTGGCTATGGTTGAGTCGTCTGAGTTTGTAAAGTTTCCTTATTTGGTGGGACTAAGGGACAATCATGTCTTTTCTATAGGTCCCATAATTTGACTTAGGGGTCTATTCACAAAGCTACCAAAGGATCTAGCCGTAGCTTCGGCTGATCCTTCGGGTAGCTTCGGCCCCAGGACCCCTTCGGTTCAGGGCTGCTGTATGGGCTATTCACTATAGCCTGTACAGCCCCCGAAGTTGGCCGAGGGGCTCAGTCGAGCCAAAGGCATATGCTTCGGCTCGACTGAGCCCAGGAGAAATTCGAAGCTGGCCGAACTGGCCGGCCGACAGCCTGCTTCTGACAGCTGGGCGGAGCCAGCCGTCATCTCACAGCTGGCTCCAGCCACTTGCAGAGAGATCAGCGTCCCTGGTTACCAGGTAACCAGAGACGCTGTTCTATCATTACACTGAGAACCCATCGGAGCTGCTGTAAAATCACAGCAGCTCCGCCGGGTTCTGTGTGTAATGACAGAAGGCGTCACTGGTTACCGAGTAGCCTGCCGGAGGTTCGGCTCAGCCGATCCAGATGTTGGATCGGCTGAGTCGAACTCCTTCTGTACTTCGGGTCGAATCCGGCCCGCCGGACCTTGTAATGTGGCCCGCACAGCAGCCAGGGCTGGTCCGCTATGCCGACTCTGTGCAGAGCAGTGTCTACTGTGAGGTAGCGAGCAGAGGCGGCACTACCACACATTAGACACTAGAGGGCGCTGGTGGGGGAGGCCAGAGAAACACCTCCTCCCCCAGCCCTCTCTACTCTGTGCTCTTTCCGGAGCTTGCTGGTGCTGTTCCTGCAGCCTGCACTGTCCCGGTACCGGCCGAGATATTAACATATGAATGG